>NC_042306.1:6321540-6463368 GCF_901000725.2 Takifugu rubripes
GCTGCCTCGCTGCCCCCCCCCCCCCCCCACCGCCCTTACGACTGCGGTATTGATCTGAAGCCTAGCACGTCACCTCCTAAGGGGCGCCTCTACTCTCTGTCTGGTCCAGAGCGGGAGGCCATGGAGGGCTATATTAATGACTCCCTGGCTGCAGGAATCATACGCCCTTCTTCATCACCTGCAGGGGCAGGATTCTTTTTTGTGGACAAGAAGGACAAGACCCTGCGCCCTTGCATCGATTACCGGGGTCTCAACGACATCACAGTCAAGAACCGGTACCCCCTACCACTCATTTCCTCTGCCTATGAGCTACTTCAAGGGGCCAAGATCTTCACCAAGCTTGACCTTCGTAATGCCTACCACCTTGTACGCATCAGGGAGGGGGACGAGTGGAAGACGGCCTTCAACACCCCCACTGGACATTATGAGTATTTGGTGATGCCATTCGGTCTCACCAATGCCCCCGCTGTCTTCCAAGCCTTGGTGAATGATGTCCTCCGGGACATGATCAACAAATATGTGTTTGTCTACTTGGACGACATTCTTATCTTCTCCACCTGCCTTGAGGATCACGTTCACCATGTCAGGACGGTGTTGCGTCTCCTGGAGAATTCGCTGTTCGTCAAGGTTGAGAAATGCGAGTTCCACACCCAGTCGGTGGCCTTTCTTGGCTACATTGTGGCCGAGGGACGCTTGGAGATGGATCCTGCTATGGTGGAGGCGGTAAAGTCCTGGCCAGTTCCGGAGACCCGTAAGCAACTGCAGCGTTTCCTGGGTTTTGCAAACTTTTATCAACGCTTCATCCGGAACTATAGCTCCATTGCTGCTCCCCTCACCATGTTGACCTCCCCCAAGAGTCCCTTCCGCTGGTCCCACGCTGCAGACTCTGCTTTCCAGACCCTGAAGAACCGGTTCAGCTCAGCACCCATCCTCCAGGTCCCGGAGATTGAACGACAGTTTGTTGTGGAGGTGGATGCTTCCGATGTTGGAGTGGGTGCAGTCCTGTCTCAGCGAGCAGCAGGTGACCAGAAACTCCATCCATGTGCTTTCTTCTCTCGGCGTCTTTCACCGGCCGAGAGAAATTACGACATTGGCAATCGGGAGCTTCTGGCTGTCAAGCTGGCCCTAGAGGAGTGGCGACACTGGCTTGAGGGGACTAAGCAGCCCTTCTTAGTTTGGACAGATCACAAAAACCTGGAATACATCCGGACTGCTAAGAGACTCAACTCCCGACAGGCACGATGGGCCCTCTTCTTCACCAGGTTTGATTTCTCCCTCTCCTACAGACCCGGCTCCCGCAATGTCAAACCAGACGCTTTGTCACGCCAGTTTCAGGGAGAAGCAACGCTTCTGGTGGCCCTCGTTAGAGGAGGACACCCGGAAATATGTCAACGTCTGCCCTACCTGCAACCAGAACAAGTCTTCTCGTCAGGCCCCGTCCGGTCTTCTACAGCCACTTCCTGTGCCGCATCATCCCTGGTCACACATTCCTTTAGACTTTGTCACTGGTCTGCCACCATCTGAGGGGAAGACGGCCATACTTACAATCGTGGATCGCTTCTCCAAGATGGCTCACTTCGTCCCCTTACTCAAGCTCCCATCAGCTAAGGAGACTGCCCAACTACTCCTCGACCATGTCTTCCGTCTCCATGGAATTCCTGTGGATGTGGTCTCAGACAGGGGACCCCAGTTCTCTTCCGAGTTCTGGCAGGTATTCTGCAGATTGCTGGGAGCCACGCCGGGTCTGTCATCAGGGTTCCATCCTCAATCCAATGGCCAGACTGAAAGGGTGAACCAACAAATGGAAACAGCCCTTCGGTGTACTGTGTCCCAGAATCCATCTTCCTGGTCCCAGCAGCTGTTGTGGGTGGAATATGCTCACAACACTTTGACAGGCTCTGCCACAGGCCTGTCTCCTTTTCAGTGCTTATGGGTATCAGCCACCCCTCTTCCCAGCCCTGGAGAAGGAGGCCTCTTGCCCTTCAGTTCAAGCCTTCCTCCATCGCTGTCATCGGACCTGGGCCCGAGTTAGAGCCTCCCTCCTGAAGACTGCTGGCCGCTACTCCTCTGCTGCCAACCATCGTTGTTGCCAAGCTCCAGAATATCAGGTGGGCCAGAAGGTCTGGCCCTCCACCTGGGATCTTCCACTGCGGGTGGAGTCCAACAAGCTGGCTCCCAAGTTCATTGGACCATTCCCCGTCAAAAGAGTCATCAATCCGGTGGCAGTCGGGCTCACGCTTCCCCGGTCCATGAGGGTTCACCCAACCTTCCATGTGTCCAAGGTCAAGCCTGTCCAAGAGAGCCCTCTGATGCCTGCTGCTCCTCCACCACCTCCGCCTCGCTTCATTGATGGGGGACTCACCTATGCTGTGCGCCGCATCATCCGCTCCCGTGTTCGTGGCAGGGGCCTTCAGTATCTCGTTGACTGGGAGGGGTATGGCCCAGAAGAGAGATCTTGGGTTCCTGCTCGTCACATTTTGGACCGACAGCTCCTCCGTGACTTTCATCGGCAGAATCCAGATCAGCCCTCTCACAGCATGGTCGGGGGCTTTCCTTGCCGAGGGGTGCGTGCTGTCGGCCCTACTGCTGCTCCAGCTCCTGAGCCAGAGGAGGATTCCCGGTCGCAGACACGAGATCTGCAGGTGACCTTGTCCTCCTCTCAGGAATTCTAACCCGCCTTCCAGTTTCCCTCTCCTCCCACCCTGGCTCATGGGACTTTTTGGGGACGTCGGGAGCCGTCCCTTGAGGGGTGGGGTTCTGTCACACCCTGCTCCAGCCCATGGACTCAGTTCTTTTCCACTCTCCTGCTCACACCACACCCTCTGATCACACACCTGCCCTCAGTCACTGATCACACACCTGCCCTCAGTCACTGATCACACACCTGCCCTCACTCATCAATCAGTTCACCTACCAGTATACTGTATATTCTCCAGCCTCACACTCACTCGGTGCCAGATTGTCTCTGCTATGCATGACCTTCCAGCGTTTACCTGCCTGTCTTCCCGGAATCGACCCTGCCTGTTTATGACCTGCCTGTTCTGCCTGACCCCCGGTAAATTAACTCTGTCTTCTGTCTTGACCACGAGCTCAGCCAGTCTCCCTCTGGATTGTTTGCCTGATTCTGCCTCCCCGGTTACTGACTTTTTGCCTGCCTCGACCAAGTCCACTGCCCCGCCATCGAACTGTTCTTTGTTTGCCAGATTACAGTTAATAAACCTGTTAACGGATCATCAGTTTGTTGCCTGTTTTGTACTGCACTTGGGTCCATACCATACCCGTCACAATCTAGGGTGATCATATGATCTAATCTATCCCTGAGAGGTTTAGGACTAAACACCCTGACCTCAGTTTTTCCTGGGTTAAGGAGGAGGAAATTTGAAGACATCAAGGACTTTATGTCTTTAAGACAGTTCTGGATCTTCACTAACTTCTCTGTCTCCTCTGGTTTCGTGGATAAATAAAGCTGAGTGTCATCAGCATAACAATGAAAATTTATCCCATGCTGCCGAATAATGTTCCCTAAGGGACGCATATACAAGGTGAAGAGGATTGGTCCAAGTACAGAACCTTGAGGAACTCCGTGGCTAACCCTACTTTATGAGGAGGGAACACCATGGACATGAGCAAACTGGTATCTATCAGATAAATATGATCTCAACCAGTCTAGTGCTGTCCCTTTAATCCCAATCAGAGGTCCAGTCTATCTAGTAACTTTAAGAAGTGCCGTTTCTGTGCTGTGATGAATTCTAAAGCCTGATTGAAACATCTCAAACAGGCTGTTTCTCTGCAGGTGCTCCAGTAACTGAGTCACCACAACCTTCTCAAGAATTTTACAGATAAAAGGAAGGTTGGATATCGGCCTATAGTTTGCTAACACATCAGGATCCAGTGATGTTTTTTTAAGCAAGGGTTTAATCACTGCCACTTTGTAAGACCGGGGTACATAACCTGTCACTAAAGAACAATTGATCTGATCCAGGATAGAACTGCCTATCAATGGTAAAACATCCTAAAAAACACGTGGTGAACTTGGATTTCTGAATTAGCGAAGACGCCTCAGAAAAATATATAGGGGTGAAGGAGTTTAAGGGCTCGTTGGAAAACCTGTATGTTCCCACAGTCAGCACATCTGGTGATGGTCCAGTTGTTGGGATGGCCTGGTTAGCTTTCTCACTGATAGCTTGAACTTTATCAGTGAAGAAACTCATGAAGTCTTCACCACTAAGGGAAGAAGGGATACGTGGATCTAAAACACTGTGACTCTTAGTTAGTTTGGCCACAGTGCTGAAAAGAAACCTGGGGTTGCTCTTATTTTCCTCAAAGAAGAGAAATAAGCTGTTCTAGCCTTGCGACGGGCCTTTTTGTAAACTAATAGACAGTCTTTCCAGGCTACATGATAGCTATCTATTTTACAAGAATGCCACTTCCTTTCCAGTCTTCACACTTTCTGCTTGAGGGTCCTGATATGTGAATTATACCAGGGGGCACACCTCCTCTGATTTACTATTTTCTTTTTCAGGGGGGCAACAGAATCAAGCGTGATTCTCAGTGAGGTTGCTGCACCTTCAGCAATAGAGTCAACCTCAGCAGGGCTAAGGTTATAATGATTTATCCCTGGGGAAATACACAGTGGTCCTGGGATTAGCACAGGGATCACTTCCTTAAACTTAGCTACAGCATTATCTGAAAGACATCTGCTATAGTAAGACTGTGCTGTGAGCTGTGCTGTGAGGAAGAATCCTTAATCATAAATGTGAAAGTGATCAAATAATAGTCTGACAGGAGTGGGTTCTGAGGGAACACTGACACATGTTCTACCTTAACACCATAAGTCAGAACTAGATCTAGGGTGTGATTGAAGCTTTGAGTTGGTTGGTTTATCTGCTGGAGGAAACCAACTGACTCAAGTAATGAAATGAAGCCATTTATAAAGCTGTCATTTACAACGTCTACATGGATATGTCTTCCAGTTCATATGTGTGATGCCAAGAGTCAGGCTTTCAAATGAACTGGAGCCATATTTTGGTCTAGGATTAATTAATAACTTGGAGTGATAGATTGCTGCCACTCCCCCTCCTCGACCAGTAGCACGAGGAATATGATAATTAAGATGGGTAGGAGGAGTAGATTCATTTAAGCTAACATACTCCTCCTCCTGAAGCCAGGTCTCAGTAAGACAAAATAAATCAATGTGATGATCCGCTATCAGGTCGTGTACTAACAGGGATTTACACAAAAGGTCTAATATTTAAGAGTCCACACTTAATTGTGATATTAGTTTCTCCAACTTGTGCTTAAGTATTAATTTTAATAAGATTATGGTGATTGACCGCTCCCCTGCTCTGTGCTTGGTGAACTTTTAACCGTGGAACAGAGACTATAGTGTTAAATATGTTATTGTTGGTGGATGAGGGTTCTATGGAAACAGCAGAGATGTGTCTAAGACTACAACTCTGCATCCTGGTCTGGACCCTGGATTGTCAGGTCACTTTGGGTCTAATAAAATTAGCCAAATTACTAGAAATGAGAGAGGCGCCATCCCGTGTGGGATTGACATCGTCTCTCCTAATCAGACCAGGTTTTCCCCAAAAAGTCCTCCAATTGTCTATAAAGGCCACCTGGTTTTCGGGGCACCACCGTGACAGCCAGCGCCAAAGCGACGACATGCGGCTAAACATTTCATCGCTGGCCAGATTGGGGAGGGGACCAGAGAATGCTCCAGAGTTCGACATTGTTTTTACGTAGTTGCACACCAACTCCAAGTTAATTTTGGTGACCTCTGACTGACGAAGCCGGTGTCGTTGGCTCCGACGTGAATAATGACTTTACCAAATTTACGTTTACGTCTCGCCAGCAGCCGTAAATTTGCTTCTATGTTGCCTGCTCTGGCCCCCGGAATGCACTTGACTATGGTCGCTGGAGTCGGCTTCACGTAGCGCAAAACAGTCGCCAGTTACCAGGGTCGGTTTCTCAGTGGGTGTGTCGCAGAGTGGGGAAAAACGGTTAGCCACGGGAAGCGGTTGGTGGTGCACCATGGGCCTTTGTTTTGGGCTACGCTTCCTGCGAACCGTCACCCAGTCGCCCTGGCTAGTCGGCTGCTGCCGGGGGACCGCTAGCTGAAGCTACGCTAGGCAGCTCCGCAGCAGCTAGCTTCTCCTGGCTACCTGACGCAACTCCAGCTAACTCCAAGCTGCGGAACTGCATCTCAAGCTCGCCAAGTCTCGCCTCCATAGCCGTAAATAAACTCTACTTTCTGCACCTATTCCCTTCACTAAGGGAGGCAGAGGAGTAACTAAACACTTCACACGCTGAACAGACAAAGACACCGGGTGAAACAGACGGTGAGGCCATGCTAACGCTAATAATCGGTGAAGCCCTGTATTTGTTTAAAATGGGTTGTTTCTCACTGTTGTTATCAGGTGACTAGAATGTCCCAAGTGTTCAAATTTTAAGTAAAGTGAATACAACACACCAAGTGTTCAATATTAAGTGAATACAACACCCCGTGCACAATGCAACCAACGAATGATTGAGGAGGCAGGAAGTGACGCAATACGTTACCAGGAAGAACAAATGTGGGTGGATGATATCTAGAAGAGGAAAGGTGATCAAAAACTGATCAAAACTGATGGGGTTGAACTACCTGAAGGAAACATCGCAGATGTGCAGGACAGTTACAAATACCTGGGGATCCTGCAGGCAAATGTTAACCATGAGGAGGCAGCTAGGAGGTCAACCACAGCCAAATATGTACAGAGGTTAAGGCAGGTCCTGAAAAGTCAGCTGAATGGTAAGCATAAGATCCAGGCCTTAAACACCTACGCCCTGCCAGTAATCAGATACCCTGCTGTCATAATACCCTGGCCACTGGAAGAGATACAAGCCACTGACATCAAGACAAGGAAGCTCTTCACCATGCACGGAGGGTTTCACCCTAAGTCCAGTATCCTGAGGCTGTACACAAATCGAAAGGAAGGGGGCCGAGGACTAGTAAGTGTCCGAACTACTGTCCAGGAGGAAACAACAAGCCTCCGATAGTACATCAAGAAGATGGCCCCCCTGACCCACTGCTGAGTGAATGACTCAGGCAACAAAAGCCCACCAAGGAGGAGGAACCTGAGGGGCTATCATGGAAGGACAAGCCCATGCATGTACCACCGACAAATTGAGAAAGTGGCTGATATAAAAAAAAACATACCAGTGGCTGACAAAGGCCGGACTGAAAGACAGCACAGAGGCACTTCTCATGGCTGCACAAGAACAGGCCCTGAGCACCAGAGCAATAGAGGCCAGTGTCTACCATACCAGACAAGACCCCAGGTGCAGACGCCCCTGAGACAGTCCAGCACATCACAGCAGGGTGCAAGATGCTAGCAGGCAAGGCATACATGGAGCGGTATAACCAGGTGGCTGGCATAGTGTACAGGAACATTTGCACTGAGTATGGACTGGAGGTCCCAGGATCCAGGTGGGAGACACCCCCAAAAGTGCTGGAGAACAAGCAGGCCAAGATCCTGTGGGACTTCCAGATCCAGCCTGACATAGTGGTGGTGGATAAACACCAGAAGACAGTGGTGGTGATAGATGTAGCAATCCCGAGTGATAGCAACATCAAGAAGAAGGAACGCGAGAAGCTGGAGAAGTACCAAGGGCTGAAGGAGGAGATGGAGAGAATGTGGGGCATGAAGGCAACAGTGTGATTGGGACTCTTCTCTGTCCAGAAGAGCGCAGTCCGAAGAACAGCTATGATCCTGCGCAGAACCCTCAGACTCCCAGGCCTCTGGTAGAGGACCCAAGTCTGAAGGAAGGAGGCACCGCCCAGGAGGGCGAGGAAGAGTTTAAAAAAAAAATAAAAAAAAAGAAATATATATATATATATATAAATAAATATATATATATATATACACACACACACACACACACACACACACACACACACACACACACACACACACATAGATATATATATATATATATATATACACATACATATGTATGTTGCATATATATAAGTTGTGCACCTTTGTAATATTTTGTTGGCCCTTAAGCTTTGATTATGGCATCATTTTGATAAGACCTCATTCATTTGGCACAATACTTGGTATATTGTTTGGATGTTACGCAGGTTTTTTTAAATCCCATTCAGGGTTTGACAACAGCTATGAACTACAGACCCATTGACTGTACAACGTCAGCTTCATGTGCATTGTGGCAACAGAAGTATGGAAACTAGTGGAGGCAAACTGCACCTCTGGAATTTAGTGTACAAAAACACACAACACACCAGTAGCAGTCTCTCACTAAACTAGCGGCGAGCACAGGGAAGAGACGAAGAGACAGCTTTTAACTAGCGGCTGATGAGATGGTGAGCCACAGCTGCGACGAAGAGACCTGATGAGACACAGCTGCAGAGATATGAGCCACAGCAGCGCAGATATGGTGGCGGGAAAAGGCCTGGTCACAGCTCAGCTCTGCCTGGGGGAAAACAAGACACACATAATGACACACAGGGGACAAACACCAAAGAGTCTTTGGTAGATGTGTTCGAGCCATTGTTCCGACAAGTGCAACCACTATGTGCTTTGTTCCATCAACTTCTTTTTGTGCCACCCACTCCACCAAATGGCCAGAGATGTACAAGCTCTCTGACCAGGGCAGAAATGGTCACAGAGTAGGTACTAGGGCGGCATTGGCCTGCAGGAGCCAGAGACCCTGCACAGCAACCAAAGGAAAAATGTCCAGTCTCAGCTTTTTGCCTTGTATGATCAACTAGGAATCCACGGATACCAGGACACCACTGCACTCTCAAAGGGACTAGCTCAATCACTCCCATTATTTTGTCATATATTGTCAGAGACAGAGATTAATGGCTCTGACTGTGGTTTACTTTAATCCCACACATTTAGAAATGGCTTTTTATCATTTCCAGAAAATTTTCAATTATTTTGTTATTTGTTGAATTTTCTTTAGATCTTTTCAAGATCTTCACTTCAATTTGTCAGAAAAGTGATTTCTTAAAGAATTTTAGAAAAGGTCTGGCCAGGTCAGGGTTCTGAAATTGAACTCCGCTAGCCTAAAATGTGGTTAATAGCATTTAATTCATAATTCAACAAAGGGGGTGAGGAAATTACTATTTTGAAAGGTGGCAGTAATCTCAATACTGTTTTAGCATTCCTGCTCACAATTTTTGAACATATTTCAGGTTTGGGCATGGAAGGAAAATGTATGGGACAAGGAAAAAGGTACACTAATGGAGCGTTACACAGTGGAGCAGAGCAAACCTCCATCGGAGGGTGGAGCAGTCATCTCCACCCTAACCATCAACAACGTCATGGAGTCTGATTTCCATTCTCCGTACAACTGCACTGCCTGGAACTCATTTGGACCTGGCACCATGATTATCACATTGGAAGAGACAGGTATGAAAAAACAATATCTATGATGTGGATTTGTGTTTAAACAGCAAAATACCAATGCAGTTTTATGTAACCAAGAATCCACAGCTGTCCCTCCACTCTGAACACTCTTCTGCTTATGTTTATTTCAGATATCGTTCCAGTAGGAATTATCGCTGGTGGTACAGTTGGCTCCTGCATAGTACTGCTTATGTTTCTATTTGTGCTTGCCTTCTTGTACCATCAACGTAAAGGCAGTGAGTGCACAAATGTGGCATGCATGCACAATGTGTCAGCTTTTTGTTCATCTACTTTGTATATTAATTTTTCCTTCTCAGCTTTACATTATTTAATTCAAACATTTTTGAATATTCAGATATTTCAATCTGTCATATAACCGCCACCCAATCAATCAATCAATCAATCAGTGAGTCAGTCAGTCAGTCAGTCAGTCACCCAAACAACCAATCAATCTTTATTTATACAGCGTCTGTTACAATCAAAATTGTTTCTAGGCGATTTACAGAATCCCAGGGCCTGACCAACAACAAGCAACAGTGGCAAGGAAAAACTCCCCCTTAACAGGAAGAAACCTTGAGCAGGACCAGGCTCATGTAGGGGGACCCTCCTGCTGATGGCCAGCTGGGTAGAGAGAGAGGAGAGGGGGGCGGACAGGTAGATAGAATAGAGAGGAGAGGAGAGGAGAGGAGAGGAGAGGAGAGGAGAGGAGAGGAGAGGAGAGGAGAGGAGAGGAGAGGAGAGGAGAGGAGAGGACGGGCACAGAGCACAGAAACACATACAAAAATATACTATTTATGCAAGCCGTCGGCCGAGTGGGTCAGCGGGGCCGGAGGTCATCATGCAGCTCCGAAGGCGGCGATACCTGTAAATGAATACAGAAGGGGGGGAGAAGCAGAAAAACTACACAAGAATCAGCATAACTAGTCTACTTGATGAGGAGAGGAGAGGAGAGGAGAGGAGAGGAGAGGAGAGGAGAGGAGAGGAGAGGAGAGGAGAGGAGAGGAGAGGAAACCATGACCCAGTAGGGTGACAGAGGCCTGTCAGGTGATCATGTTTCTGGACCCTGGCAGCCTTGGCCTATAACAGCATAGCTAAGATGTTAACCTAATGATAATGTTATCTAAGGGAAGCATGTACAAGGTGAAAAGGATTGGTCCAAGTACAGAACCTTGTGGAACTCCATGGCTAACCCTACTGTATGAGGAGGGAACACCATGGACATGAGCAAACTGGTATCTATCAGATAAATATGATCTAAACCAGTCTAGTGCTGTCCCTTTAATCCCAATCACATGTTCCAGTCTATGTAACAAGATGCTGTGATCAACTGTATGAAAAGCAGCACTGAGGTCCAGCAGAACCAACATAGAGACCAGTCCATGATCGGAAGCTATGAGAAGATCATTAGTGACTTTAAGAAGTGCTGTTTCTGTGCTGTGGTGAGCTCTAAAGCCTGACTGAAACATCTCAAACAGGCTGTTCCTCTGCAGGTGCTCCAGTAACTGAGTCACCACCACCTTCTCTAGAACTTTAGAGATAAAAGGAAGGTTGGATATTGGCCTATAATTTACTAAGACATCGGGATCCAGTGATGGTTTTTTAAGCAACGGCTTAATCACTGCCAACTTGTATGACCGGGGTACATAACCTGTCACTAAAGAACAATTGATCTGGTCCAGGATCGAACTGCCTATCAATGGTAAAACATCCTTCAACAGGTGTGTTGGGATGGGATCTAAAAAACACGTGGTGGTCTTGGATTTCTGAATTAGCGATGACGCCTCAGAAAAATATATAGGGGTGAAGGAGTTTAAGGGCTCGTTGGAGAACCTGTATGTTCCCACAGTCAGCACATCTGGTGATGGTCCAGTTGTTGGGATGGCCTGGTTAGCTTTCTCTCTGATAGCTAGAACTTTATCAGTTAAGAAGCTCATGAAGTCTTCATCACTAAGGGAAGAAGGGATACGTGGTACATGTGCACCTTAATGGGCACCTCAAAGAAGAAATTTATATGAAGCAACCATAGGGTTACATTAAACCTGGACAGGAACACCTAGTGTGCCAATTGAAATAAAAACAATCTATGGCCTGAAGCAGTCCCCACGCTGCTGGAGCAAGGCTTTCACTGCATTCTCGATGGAAATTGGATTTTAACAGAGCACATTGGATCCCTGTGATCAAGATAAGACCTTGAGATTCTTGCTGTTTATGTGGATCTGGAGGAAAAGTGAGGTGCCAGCACAATTGCCAAGAATCCTGCAGACCACTCTAAACATACAGACATTTGCCACCACTATGTCCATGAATGTGTGCAGAATAGACAAATCAAATTGCAATATTGTCCAACAAATGACATGAAAGCGGACAAAACCGTTTGTTTATCTTAGGGCACAGATTGGACTTTACCTTGTTAAAAGTGGATTTCTGGAGTAAATATTTATGCTTGAAAGGTGAATGCTGAATGCTGCCTGATCACAGCAGGTCTGAAGACGTGAAAAAGATCTCCTGAAAAAAATTGCTGTAAATGAAAAAAATGTTTTCGAATACAAGTTTAACTGATTTTTTCTTTCTTTTCTTTTTTACAATTTTAAGCATGTAGACAAAAATTGAATTTTTTTGTCGTTTAAAAAATTGTTTTTGTGTGTGTGCAGAAGAGTACAGGTCTGTAATCTTATTTGGAGACTTTTAAATGTATTGTTAAACTGTGGGGGTGTTGAACATAATCATTTACCAATAGATGGCATTAACTTTCCACTAGACAGCAATATCGCTACTGTTTGCGTTTCTTACCTGTTGAAGTAGTTTTTTGTTTTTTTTAAAAAGGCTCTGGACACAAAACAATATTTCTTGGACTCATATTTTTCCTTTCTTTAACAATTAGCAGTACAATTCTTTTCTTCTAGGTCAGCGAGCCATCACCCTTGGTAAACCGAATATTAAGGTAAAAACAGTAAACAAGGAGACTCCAAGCTTGGAGGAGGAAGTAGCTGATGTCTCCACAACAACCCGAATGGTCAAGGCCATGTATTCTGTGAGTAGACCTCTATCTGACTCACTAGAGGACTGTGGAGAGGAGCTGTTGGGCCACTTAAAACGTACTGACAAAATGGCAAGGTCTCAAAACAAAGCACAAGAACATGCTATCAAAAAATTATATAGACAACAGCATCCATAATATTTGCACATAGTTTACCTCTGGGAGTCACAGAGAATCTAATCACCAAGCCAGTAAATAGTTGTTCTCAACTTCCATTATCTTGGGATGAAAACCTGAAACTGTGTTCTCCTCTCCCCTCCCTCTTTTGCTTTCTTACCCTCCCTCTTTTCATGTGTGTGTTTCGTTGTTTGATGGTTTAGTTTCTGCCCTCTGTTTCCCTCTCTCCCTCCACTCAGCCATTCAAACACAATATGGAACTGAAGCCGGACATCAGCAGCGAGAATAACACCAGGGAGGAGTATGAGCTCAAGGTTAGATTTCCCTGTTTTGTGAAAACAAAATTATTTATCCTTCATATAGAACATCACATTTCATCAACCCTTTAATCATTTCAGTTTCACCATGAACATCAAGCAGCAGTTAATAATTCAGTTTTCACAGCAATATCACATACACTGTTTTGTGGCCCCCTGATCATTCCTGTGACTAAAAATATTCACGTCGACAAATGCAGGGTATTACAATTTGGCTAAATCCACACTGATTGTACCAAATGTCAGGTGAGGTCTTTGCTCTTTGTATTAGAAACTGATTATGCCCTGAGTCTGTGCACACATTTTATTCAGCACCATTACATTTTTGCATTAACCGCATCACACCATTACCAACAATATCATCTAGTAGCTCAATACTAATTTAATGGTTAAGAAATCAAGTCAGGTTCCACAATTCTATATTTTGGCCCAAAAAATATAGATAGCTAAAGGAAATTTGTGAAAGGAAAATTAGTTAACAAGATTAAATAAATCACAATTAAGATTTGATAGAAATCAAACTGTACCAACTAACTTACTGAAAAGTGAAGGTGATGAGACTAAATTGCCTTCTCCTCTAATCACAGGATCCAACCAATGGCTACTACAATGTTCATGCCACCACCCATGATGAAGTACGACCCCAGTCCAGAACCATACACTACCAAGGAGAGTTTCGCTCGCCAAACCACGCAAGTAGGCAAACGTGTGCTAGTGGACCATCAGCTGCAACCAGTGGTGCTGTTCCTCCCAGCATAGTTCCAGGTTCAAGAGCAGGGTGTTATGACCCCCGTCCCCCTTCCAGGATATCCCATGCCACTTATGCCCAGTTCAACACCTTCTCCAGGACAGCGCATATTCAGAAAACAACTCCAAATCCAGCCCATCAATCACCAGGAGATTATCCTGGAGACTGTGGCCTGCTTGATAGCTCCAATCAAATGTCTTGTGATAACTATGGATATTCATCACAATACACCAGTTATCGCATGGCCTTTGCCCCTTCTATAAAGGAAGGACCAGCATATGAGAGGTATTCAACAGGACAAGGGACTGGGCTAGGCCAACAAAGTCCTGAGACAGGACTGGTACAATACGGAAGCTCTACTCGCTCTTCCTATTCATCCCCACCCTCTGATTATTCCCAAAGACAAACACAGAGGATGCAGACTCATGTATGAGTGACATACATGCATTTTAACTTTCTTTTTGAAGCAGGTTTAATGTGCAGAAAAATTCAAAAACATTGAAAAATTCTAAACTTATGTTTATCAGAATTTGTTTAAAAAGCAACTTGTACAAAAGTATTGATTTCTTTTTGAAACTAGTAGATTTAAAAAAAAAACAACAACATAGCACTTAGTAGTGAAAACATATGCAGCACTCAACAGCAATACTGTACACACAAAATACAAATAAATTATGAAATACTTTGAGCTGACCTTTTCTTCACTTACATTGAATGGTGTTTTTGTGCTAGCACAACAATGCAAGATACACAACCAAGGAGAGTATTTGGAAGATAAAAACAAGAAGTAACATTTCTTTTCTTTATAGAATCTTACTGTTAATTTTTTTACTCCATGCAAGGAGGGCTTTAAGTGGTAGCCACACATGCATTCACTGAAAACATATTTGCTAGGGGCAGCTTGGGCTTTAAATCAATTTTGGCTTTTTTGATTTAGACTGAGTAGTCGATGTGACCAATGAACATTTACTTCGATCGAATGGGATGCATTTTTACCATTTAATTTAAGGTCAATACAATGCTTTCATTGTATTGTAAGTTTATTGTTTGATTAATTTCTGCAGTTTGTTGAAAAACATACCTTCCCTGCCCTTACATCACATCAAAATGTATTGGTTTCCTTCATTTGAGCAGTAAGAATTATTTTTGTTTTTTTCATATTTATGCTGATGTGCCTAAAAAGGCATTCATTTTGTAGTATTTTTTATAGGTGATGTTGGACCAAAACTTTAGCATTTTAGATGAAAATCACATTTTGATTTATATGCGATAACAAAATAATCAGCATTCTTTGATGAGAGTGATATTGTTTTTAAATGATGCAGATTTAAAGTAGATCATTTGAATAGCTGCTTTGCACAGTACACAGCAAAACATATAAATGTTCTCAATGTTTTTCCATGGCACAAAACTTTGTGGCTTCTGTCAACCAGACTGCCTTTTTTCATTGTTGGCATTCAAAAGGATGGATGAAGAATGAGTACCAGCTAGCTTTAAGCTGTTTATTCTGAAAGCAAGAAGCGTGTTGAATTATAATTTAACATATCAAAAATGAAAGCTGTTTCATGTTCATATGATAATTTGTACATGTATATGTAAGTGTGTCATTTTGTAGGCTGCTACATAAATTTGCTGTTATTTTATGTCTCACAATTGTTGTCTTGTGTTCCGCATCAGTTTTGGTATTTGTAATTGACCAGGCATAATTTAGTTCAGTCAGTATTTATAGTATCACTGACCACTGCTCAGGCATTCATCCCATACCACTCTGAATAAGGGAGTTCCATCTTTACACAAGGTAACAACAGAAATTTTGGTTATTCTAGCCTTATCTTTTACATTTTTGACATCAAACTGTTAGGATTGGCAGACAGGAACTGAACCCCAAAGGCAGACACACACGACTGAATCCGGTGTAGCTTATTTCACTGAAAGCTGTCAGTTTTAAGACCAGCAAGTCACAAAATAAAAAAAAAATCCACAGTGATCCTGCCTGAGACGGGCAGGATCAGGTGACAGAGTTAGAGAGCTGCAAACAAAAAACAGGCACAGTGTACGAGAATCAGAATTACCAAAAACACGAGTTACTAAGAGTATTTGATCTGAACTGTTACCACTGAGGGAAGAACAACAAATTGGCAAATATGGAAGTGTGGACCAGTCATTTAAAACAGGAGGCAGGTGTAGATGATTGTCCGGAGATGAGTTGCAGGTGCATAGATCCTATGATGGGTGTGAACAGGGAAGCAGCCTCGCAGAGCCTGGAAATAAACACACAGAAATAAGACTGACAAGAAACAGAAGGGAGGGGGAATGGGAAACACAAAAGATAACTCCTAACACAAAGTGTGTCAACACTAAACTTAAACTGGCCATTTGTTTAATCGAACAGGACTTTGCACATCCAAGGTCAATAGTGGATATAACATTATAGAATAGAATCATTTCCACAGCATTTCCTCACTGATTCAACATAGTCAATTAACCAACCAGATTCCAAATTAAGATTTAGAACATGTTTTTACATAAAAGATCTAGCTGATGACAGGAAAGCAAAGTTTTCATTCATCCAAATTCATGATGACACAAATTCTGTCATCACATGCTGTGTAGCAGTTTTGTTGCTTTTTTGTGGCACTTTGGATATATACAGTATGGATATCCTCTAAATATGTATCATTTGTATTTTTTGAGATCCACTGGAAGCAATTTGTGGATTTTGTTCATATACATACACACACACACACACACACACACACACACACACATTTATATATACCTTATTAAATATTCATCTATTAGGTAGTGTATATATGTTGTATGCATGTGTGCCTGTGAGTGAGCGATAACATACCTCTCTCTCTTCCATTCATCTGCTATTATGGCCACAAGGAGTGTTCAGCTGGTCCAAGAACACATGTAGAGCAACCCAGGATGAAACCAGTCCAAGCCGAGTCATGTGCTGTGTTGTACAGTCTCCAGGCAAAATGTCTCAATAAGATGGGCCATTTTTTACTTTTTTTTCAGTGGGTGACAAAAGACAAATAACTAAAGAATTTTCACCTGAGGAATGAATCAAACAATGCAGCAGCCACTTGTGCATTACAATGCAATTACATCGGTCTTTTGTGTGTGTTTACAATGATGCATGTCTGTGTACTTGTGTGGTGGCAGTTTATGTTTTATTGCGCTTCTGTGCTCCACTATAGAAGACCAATTTGAGCACGTTTTACTCAGATTATACCTAGTAGAGAATTTATCTCCTGGTATGATGATTAGAGGTTCTGCTAGGTTGAGCGGTGGAAAGAAATATGTGTCATAACACCTCTAGGTGTTTTAACAATTTTACCAAACTTTTAACTGATCATAAAAAACAAAAGGCTTTACCTTGAAAACTGCCAAGAAAATTTAAACTATATCCAATTTGTATGATTCATTGCTAATGGAGGCTTTAAAGACCTATGTAGGCTTTAGTATTAATGTATTTAGGCAAAGACACATTATTATTTACAATTGGCACTGTTGACACAGCCTTATCCACACACTGTAAAGGATTTCAGCTTGGATTTGAAAATATTTCAGAGGCAGATATACAGGTGAACAAAGAACTGGGTGAGTATAAAACATTCTGGGCACCATACTGAAATTCTTTTTTAAAATTATTGTATCTATTACATGTGTGTATACTGTTTATGTTTAGATTTGATATTTGTTCATTCATTTAACAGAATGGTAAAATCAAGATAAAATAAAACATTGTATTCCATCTCCTTCCCCCATGTACCTTGATTTTTTTAAATTGTAACATTATTTTTCCATAACACAACTAAGAAATTTAGAACAGCTTTTCTAAGTACTGGTAATCAGTTTTATTATGTATTTTGTCTGCACTTGAGTGAATGTGACTTTATAATCAATTTCTTTTGTTGTATTTTTTTTTATAGAATTCTCTATGTAAGTTTCTTTATTTGAGATTATCCTTCAGCAGAAATGATCTCACTGATCATTGTCACAGGTAGTTATTTATGACCTTAAATTTAAATGTGGAACCAGCTCCTTGTCCAGGTACGGGAAGCTGACTCTATCTCTACGTTTAAGATTAGACTTAAAATCTTCCTAGTTGTGGTTCGGTTTTCTGGTTGTCACTCAGACTTCTCACCTCCCCCTCTACCTGAAGGAGCAGCATTTAGCTGGCCGATCTCCTCTGGCGCACCTGCAACTCGTTCCGCCTAAATTGGCTACTCTTTGTCTCCAGTGCTGGATTGTTGCTCATGCTTCAGTACCTAGCGTCCGCTCCCAGAGATCACCAGCCCTTCGCCTCGCTTATTCTCTCGAGTAGTAAGTTTTTCCAGTGCCTAGTCACTGCCTTCAGTTGTACTTTTCCTCGATGTTTTTTTTCCCCATTTTATGGTGATTTTTCGTTCGCTTTTCTATTTCTACTTTCTTAGAGTTTTGTTGTTACTTGGTTTGATCGTTTGGATTTTTGTCAATAAAGAACCTTTTGTTTGGCACTCTGCATCTGGGTCCTGACCTCCTTAACTCGCATGTAACAGAACAATCCGGCCAGCATGGACCCAGGAGAGTCGGACCTTTTGAAGCAAACACTTTCCGCGCAAGCGGCACGAGTTAACCAGGTGGAGTCGGCTCTGCGCCAAATGTCGGAGTACATGCAGCGAATCACGGCCGTCATCTTCCAACTCAGCAGACAGCTGGCGGCTCTGGATGAACGACTTACCTGCTCCCCAAACACCGCCGAGTCACGTCCAGCCGACAGCCTGCCGACCAACCCAGCTCTACAGCACAAGAGCCCTATATCCCCATACCAGGCAGGTACTCAGGAGATTTAGGGACATGCGCCCAGTTTCTGCACCAGTGCCAGTTAGTGTTTACTCAGCAACCTCTCACTTATTCCACCCCTCAAGTTAAAGTAGCCTTCATTATGAGTTTACTCACCAGACAGGCCGCCGCCTGGTCTGTAGCTATCTCCCCACAACACCAGGAGCTAATGAATGATTACACTAGATTCATAGAGGAGATGAAATGGGTTTTTGATCACCTGTAAAAGTTCCAGCTACTTGGTCCAAAACTTCCTTTGTACCTGATTGGTTGCGTGAGTATTGCGTCACTTCCTGTCTCCTCTATCGTTCGTTGGTTGCATTGTGCACGGGGTGCCGTATTCACTTAATATTGAACACTTGGTGTGTTGTATTCACTTAATATTGAACACTTGGTGTGTTGTATTCACTTTACTTAAAATTTTGAACACTTGAGACATTCTAGTCACCCGATATCAACAGTGAGAAACAACCCATATTAAACAAATACAGGGCTTCGCCGATCACTAGCGTTAGCATGGCCTCACCGTCTGTTTCACCCGGTGTCTTTGTCTGTTCAGAGTGCGAAATGTTTAGTTACTCCTCTGCCTCCCTTAGTGAAGGGAATAGGTGTAGAAAGTGTAGTTTATTTATGGCTATGGAGGCAAGACTTAGCGAGCTTGAGACGCGGTTCCGCAGTTTGGAGTTAGCTGGAGTTGCGTCATGTAGCCAGGGTAAGCTAGCTGCTGCGGAGCCGCCTAGCGTAGCTACAGCTAGCGGTCCCCCGGCAGCAGCCGAGCAGCCGGCTAGCCAGGGCGGCTGGGTGACGGTTCGTAGGAAGCGTAGCCCAAAACAAAGGCCCGCGGTGCACCACCAACCGCTTCCCGTGGCTAACCGCTTTTCCCCACTCGGCGACACACCCGCTGAGAAACCGACCCTGGTAATTGGCGACTCTGTTTTGCGCCACGTGAAGCCGACTCCAGTGACCATAGTTAGGTGCATTCCGGGGGCCAGAGCGGGCGACATAGAAGCAAATTTATGGCTGCTGGCGAGAGGTAATCGTAAATTTGGTAAAGTGATTATTCACGTCGGAGCCAACGACACCCGGCTTCGTCAGTCGGAGGTCACTAAAATTAACTTGAAGTCGGTGTGTAACTACGCAAAAACGATGTCGGACTCCGTAGCATTCTCTGGTCCCCTCCCCAATCTGGCCAGCGATGAGATGTTTAGCCGCATGTCATCGCTTCGTCGCTGGCTGTCACGGTGGTGCCCCGATAACCAGGTGGCCTTTATAGACAATTGGAGCACCTTTTGGGGAAAACCTGGTCTGATTAGGAGAGACGGTGTCCATCCCACGCGAGATGGTGCTTCTCTCATTTCTAGTAATCTGGCTAATTTTATTAGACCCAAAGTGACCTGACAATCCAGGGTCCAGACCAGGATGCAGAGTTGTAGTCTTACACACCTCTCTGCTGCTTCCTTAGAACCCTCACCCACCAACAATAACATATTTAACACTAGAGGTAGTCTCTGTTCCACGGTTAAAAGTTCACCAAGCACAGAGTGGGGGAGCGGTCAATCACCAAAATCTTATTAAAATTAATACTGAAGCACAAGTTGCAGAAACTAATATCACAATTAAGTGTGGACTGTTAAATATTAGATCTCTTTTGTGTAAATCCCTGTTAGTGCACGACCTGATAGCGGATCATCACATTGATTTATTTTGTCTTACTGAGACCTGGCTTCAGGAGGAGTATGTGAGCTTAAATGAATCTACTCCTCCTACCCATCTTAATTATCATATTCCACGTGTTACTGGTCGAGGAGGGGGAGTGGCAGCAATCTATCACTCCAAGTTATTAATTAATCCCAGACCAAAACATAGCTTCAGTTCATTTGAAAGCCTGACTCTTGGCATCACTCATCTGAACTGGAGGACAGAAAAGCCACTTCTGTTTGTAGTTGTATATCGGCCCCCTGCTGGGCCACATTCAGAGTTCCTGTCTGAGTTCTCTGATTTCTTATCTGACTTGGTCCTTAGAACGGAAAAAGTCATTATCATTGGAGACTTTAATATCCATATGGACGTTATAAATGACAGCTTTAGAAATGGCTTCATTTCATTACTTGAGTCAGTTGGTTTCCTCCAGCAGATAAACCAACCAACTCACAGCTTTAACCACACCCTAGATCTAGTTCTGACTTATGGTGTTGAGGTAGAACATGTGTCAGTGTTCCCTCAAAACCCAGTCCTGTCAGACCATTCTTTGATCACTTTTACATTTATGATTAAGGATTCTTCTATGCTCAGAGCTCAGTCTTACTATAGCAGATGTCTTTCAGATAATGCTGTAGCTAAGTTTAAGGAAGTGATCCCTGTGCTGATCCCAGGACCACCGTGTGTTTCCCCAGGGATCAATCATTATAATCTTAGCCCTGCTGAGGTTGACTCTATTGCTGAAGGTGCAGCAACCTCACTGAGAATCACGCTTGATTCTGTTGCCCCCCTGAAAAAGAACCATGTAGCCTGGAAAGACTGTCTATTAGTTTACAAAAAGGCCCTTCGCAAGGCTAGAACAGCTTATTTTTCTTCTTTGATTGAGGAAAATAAGAACAACCCCAGGTTTCTTTTCAGCACTGTGGCCAAATTAACCAAGAGTCACAGTGTTTTAGATCCACGTATCCCTTCTTCCCTTAGTGGTGAAGACTTCATGAGCTTCTTCACTGATAAAGTTCTAGCTATCAGAGAGAAAGCTAACCAGGCCATCCCAACAACTGGACCATCACCAGATGTGCCGACTGTGGGAACATACAGGGTCTCCAACGAGCCCTTAAGCTCCTTCAGCCCTATATATTTTTCTGAGGCGTCATCGCTAATTCAGAAATCCAAGACCACCACGTGTCTTTTAGATCCCATCCCAACACACCTGTTGAAGGATGTTTTACCATTGATAGGCAGTTCTATCCTGGACCAGATCAATGGTTCTTTAGTGTCAGGTTATGTACCCCGGTCCTACAAGGTGGCAGTGATTAAGCCGTTGCTTAAAAAACCATCACTGGATCCCGATGTCTTAGTAAATTATAGGCCAATATCCAACCTTCCTTTTATCTCTAAAGTTCTAGAGAAGGTGGTGGTGACTCAGTTACTGGAGCACCTGCAGAGGAACAGCCTGTTTGAGATGTTTCAGTCAGGCTTTAGAGCTCACCACAGCACAGAAACAGCACTTCTTAAAGTCACTAATGATCTTCTCATAGCTTCCGATCATGGACTGGTCTCTATGCTGGTTCTGCTGGACCTCAGTGCTGCTTTTGATACAGTTGATCACAGCATCCTGTTACAGAGACTGGAACATGTGATTGGGATTAAAGGGACAGCACTAGACTGGTTTAGATCATACTTATCTGATAGATACCAGTTTGCCCATGTCCATATACAGTAGGGTTAGCCATGGAGTTCCTCAAGGTTCTGTACTCAGACCAATCCTCTTCACATTGTACATGCTTCCCTTAGGGAACATTATTCGGCAGCATGGGATAAATTTTCATTGTTATGCTGATGACACTCAGCTCTATTTATCCATGAAACCCGAGGAGACAGAGAAGTTAGTGAAGCTCCAGACCTGTCTTAAAGACATAAAGTCCTGGATGTCTTCAAATTTCCTCCTCCTTAACCCAGGAAAAACTGAGGTCATGGTGTTTGGTCCTGAACCTCTCAGGGATAGATTAGATCACATGATCACTCTAGATGGTATCTCATTAACATCTAGTCTCTCTGTGAGGAATCTAGGAGTAACTTTTGATCAAAATCTCTCCTTCAACTCACACATTAAATTAGTCTCTAGAAGTGCCTTTTTTCACTTGAGGAACATCACAAAGATCAGGAAACTGCTGACGCGGCACGATGCTGAAACGTTAGTCCATGCATTTGTTACTTCCAGGCTGGAGTACTGTAACTCCTTATTATCAGGGTGTCCAAACAACTCTTTAAGAAGCCTCCAGTTGATCCAAAATGCTGCAGCCAGAGTTCTGACAGGTATTGACAAAAGAGATCACATTACTCCTGTACTGGCGTCGCTTCATTGGCTGCCCGTTAAATTTAGAATAATTTTTAAAACCCTTCTTTTGACCTATAAGGTCCTCAGAGGCCTAGCTCCATCCTACCTGGAGGAGCTAGTGATACCTTACCAGCCCAATAGACCGCTCCGCTCTCAGAATGCTGGTCTACTTGTGGTTCCCAGAGTTTCCAGGAGTAGAATGGGGGGCCGAGCATTTAGCTACCAGGCCCCCCTGCTATGGAACCATCTCCCTGTCCAGGTACGGGAGGCTGACTCCATCGCTACTTTTAAGATCAGACTCAAAACCTACCTCTTTGAAAAAGCTTATTGTTACTAATTCAGTAGTTCCAGTTTCTATCATAGACAGACAAATTATCATACTTAGGGGGTCGTCTAATTGTTAGGTCACATCTTAGTTATGCTGTTATAGGCCAAGGCTGCCGGGGTCCGGAAACATGATCACCTGACAGGCCTCTGTCACTCCACTGGGTCATGGTTTCCTCTCCTTTCCTCTCCTTTCCTCTCCTCATCAAGCAGACTAGTTATGCTGATTCTTGTGTAGTTTTTCTGCTCCCCCCCCCCCTCTATTTATTTACAGGTATCGCCGCCCTCAGAGCTGCATAATGACCTCCGGCCCCGCTGAAGTGATTGTGCATCATATTTTTTGTGTGTGTTTCTGTGCTCTGTGCCTCTCCTCTCCCTCTCCTCTCCTCTCCTCTCCTCTCCTCTCCTCTCCTCTCCTCTCCTCTCCTCTCCTCTCCTCTCCTCTCCTCTCCCCCTCCTTCTCCTTTTCCTCTCCCTCTCCTCTTCTTTCCTCTCCTCTTTCCCCTCCTCCTCCTTCTCCTCTTCTCTACCTCCCTTCCACTCTACTTCTCCTCTCCTCTACCCCTCTCCTCTCCTACCTATCCTATCCTCTACCTGTCCTCCCCCTTCTCCTCTCTCTTTACCCAGCCGGCCATCAGCAGGAGGGTCCCCCTACATGAGCCTGGTCCTGCTCAAGGTTTCTTCCTGTTAAAGGGGAGTTTTTCCTTGCCACTGTTGCTTGTCTGGGGTCAGGCCCTGGGATTCTGGAAAGCGCCTTGAAACAATTTTGATTGTATAAGACGCTATATAAATAAAGATTGATTGATTGATTGATGAAAAGGGAAGGCAGGCTGTAAACCAACTGCTAGACCTACAACAAGGTATTTTTTCTGCTTCCGATTACGCCGTAAATTTCCACATTTTAGTGGCGGAGAGTGGGTGGGGAGATTCAGCTTTGCAGGTCATATTTCTGAAAGGGTTGGCAGAGGAGTTAAATGATGAATTAGCGGTTCGTGATAAGTGCAATTCTCTCAACTCCCTCATTGACTTAGCCATCTGCGTAGACAATAGGATCAGGGAAAGAGCTAGGGAGCGTCAGGGGATGAAGAGGGGGCGGCTCTGCACCAGCACCCAGCTCTATTCACCTGACTCCACCTCGAGATCGCCTGAAGCCACCCACTCTGCCCAGGAGCAACATCCGCCACCAACCGGCGAACCCAAGCAGTTAGGAAGGACATGCCTTATGCCAGCGGAGAGACAACGCCGGATGCTGGACCTCTACTGTGGTCAGCGGGGACACTTTGTTTCCCGTTGTCCTGAGGTGCCCAAAAGGTGGGGCTCCCCATTAGTCGGAGGAACGGTGGTGAGCCGTGTCTCTTCCCCCTCAGCTTCAAGGGTCCAAGTTCCAGGGACGATCTATGACCATGAGCACTCGGTCCCCATTGAAGTGCTGGTAGACTCCGGTGCAGACGACAATTTCATTGACTCGGACTTTGTTAAATCTCACGACATTCCCACTTATGAACTAGCAACTCCAAAAGATGTACACTCGGACGGTAAACTAATAGAATGGGTAACACACAAAACCGAACCCCTGAAACTAATTTTCTCTGGGAACCACCACGAACACCTGGATCTGTACGTCATCACCACTTCTCTGAACTCCGTCATTCTGGGTATCCCCTGGCTCAAGCTCCACAACCCTCACATCGATTTGTCCACTGCAACCATCCACAACTGGAGTAACCACTGCCATGCTCATTGCCTCAAATCAGCTCTGCCAGCCAGGTTCACAGACCCATCTTATACAGTTGATCACAGCATCCTGTTACATAGACTGGAACATGTGATTGGAATTAAAGGGACAGCACTAGACTGGTTAAGATCATATTTATCTGATGGATACAAGTTTGCTCAAGTCCATGGTGTTCCCTCCTCATACAGTAGGGTTAGCAATGGGGTTCCTCAAGGTTCTGTACTTGGACCAATCCTCTTCACCTTGTACATGCTTTCCTTAGGGAACATTATTCGGCAGTATGGGATAAACTTTCATTGTTATGCGGATGACACTCAGCTTTATTTATCCATGAAACCAGAGGAGACAGAAGTTAGTGAAGATCCAGACCTGTCTTAAAGACAAAGTCCTGGATGTCTTCAAATTTCCTCCTCCTTAACTCAGAAAAAACTGAGGTCATGGTGTTTGGTCCTGAACCTCTCAGGGATAGATTAGATCATATGATCACTCTAGATGGTATCTCATTAACATCTAGTCTCTCTGTGAGGAATCTAGGAGTAACTTTTGATCAAAATCTCTCCTTCAACTCACACATTAAATTAGTCTCTAGAAGTACCTTTTTTCACCCGAGGAACATCACAAAGATTAGAGGCTACTGATGCGGCATGATGCTGAAAAGTTAATTAATGCTTTTGTTACTTCCAGGCTGGGCTATTGTAGTTCTTTATTATCGGGGTGTCCAAACAACTCTTTAAGAAGCCTCCAGTTGATCCAAAATGCTGCAGCCAGAGTTCTGACAGGTATTGACAAAAGAGTTCACATAACTCCTGTAATGGCGTCGCTACATTGGCTGTCCGTTAAATTTAGAATAATTTTTAAAACCCTTCTTTTGACCTACAAGGTCCTCAGAGGCCTAGCTCCATCCTACCTGGAGGAGCTAGTGATACCTTATCAGCCCAATAGACCGCTCCGCTCTCAGAATGCTGGTCTACTTGTGGTTCCCAGAGTTTCTAGGAGTAGAATGGGGGGCCGAGCATTTAGCTACCAGGACCCCCTGCTATGGAACCAGCACCTGTCCAGGTACGGGAGGCTGACTCCATCGCTACTTTTAAGATCAGACTTAAAACCTACCTCTTTGAAAAAGCTTATTGTTGTTAATTCTGTAGTTCCAGTTACTATCATAGATAGACAAATTATCATACTTAGGGGGTCGTCTAATCGTTAGGTCACATCTTAGCTATGCTGTTATAGGCCAAAGCTGCCGGGATCCGGAAACATGATCACCTGGCAGGCCTCTGTCACCCCACTGGGTCATGGTTTCCTCTCCTCTCCTTTCCTCCTCCTCATCAAGCAGACTAGTTATGATGATTCCTGTGTAGTTTTCCTGTGTAGCTGCTTCCCCCCCCCCTCCCCTCTCTATTTATTTACAGGTATCGCCGCCTTCGGAGCTGCATGACGACCTCCGGCCCCGCTGACCCGTTGTATAGTGTATTTTTGTGTGTGTTTCTGTGCTCTGTGCCTCTCCTCTCCTCTCCTCTCTCTTTACCCAGCCGGCCATCAGCAGGAGGGTCCCCCTACATGAGCCTGGTCCTGCTCAAGGTTTCTTCCTGTTAAAGGGGAGTTTTTCCTTGCCGCTGTTGCTTGTCTGGGGTTAGGCCCTAGGATTCTGGAAAGCGCCTTGAAACAATTTTGATTGTATAAGACGCTATATAAATAAAGATTGATTTGATTTGATCTTCAGCACCTGTGGAGATTAATTTGACGAACGTTCCCCCTGACTACCAGGACCTGCAACAGGTGTTCAGTAAAGCCTCCACCTCCTCATTACCTCCCCACAGACCTTACAACTGCGCCATAGACTTGCTTTCCGGTGCCACTCTCCCCACCAAAAGACTTTTTCACCTGGCCAAGCTGGAGCGGGAGGCCATGGAAATATACATTATACCAATACAAGTCAGTGGCAGCTGGTCTCATCCGTCCCTCCTCGTCTCCCGTAGGGGCAGGTTTCTTCTTTGTGGAGAAGAAAGACAATTCCTTGTGCCCATGTATTGACTATACAGGACTGAACTAAATCACCGTAAAAAACAAGTACTCTCTCCCTCTGATTGACTCGGCCTTCAGCCCACTACACACAGCCATGGTGTTTTCCAAATTAGACTTGAGGAACGGCTACCACCTCATCAGAATCAGAAAGGGGGGTGAGTAGAAAACAGCATTCAACACCCCATTAGGCCCCATTTTGAATATTTGGTGATGCCCTTTGGGTTAACTAATGCTCCTGCCGTGTTTCAGTGTTTGGTCAACGACGTACTGCGGAACTTGCTTAATAAGTTTGTTTTTGTCTACTTGGACGATATACTTTTTTTCCCAGTTCAATGGAGGAACATGTTGGGCACGTACGAGAAGTGTTGAAGAGTTTACAAGAAAACAAGTTGTACGCAAAAGCAGAAAAGTGTGAATTCCATGTATCACCTGTTAGTTTTCTGGGTTTCGTGGTTGAAGGGACAGCTTTGCGCCGATCTCTCCAAAGTGGCAGCGGTTAAGGACTGGCCCGTTCCCACTACTCTTAAGCAGCTTCAGCGTTTTCTAGGCTTTGCCAACTTTTATCGAAGATTCATACAGAACTACAGCCACCTGGCAGTCCCACTCACGCGTCTCACGTCCCCCAAACCCACTTTTGTCTGGTCTCCGGTTGAACAACAGACTTTCAAAAAATTAAACATTTTTGTCCATGCCCCTGTCCTTGTGCACCCAGATCCTGAGCGGCAGTTTGTGGTCGAGGTTGATGCCTCGGACTCCGGGGTTGGGGCTGTCCTTTCCCAGAGCCATCCCACCGACAACAAGCTTCACCCCTGCGCCTTCTTCTAGCACACTCTCTCTCCAGCGGAATCAAACTATGATGTGGGGAACCGGGAACTCCTAGTGGTGGTCCAGGCTCTGCAGGAGTGGAGGCACTGGCTGGAGGGAGGGACCCAACCTTTCATCGTGTGGGCGGACTACAAAAATCTCACCTACCTACGCACCACTCGTCGCCTGAACTCAAGACAGGCCTACTGGGCCTTGTTCCTAGGCAGGTTCCGCTTTACCATCACCTACCGCTCTGGCTCACGGAACACGAAGCCAGATGCACTCTCCCGCCAGTTCTCCTTGGAGGAGAGGGAGCCCTCCAAGGAGACCATCCTAGATCTGGAGTGTGTGCTGGGCGAGGTCCACTGGTGGGCGGAAGTTCAGGAAGCTCTCCAGGGACAGATGGTCCCAGATGGGCCCTTATCCAGAAGCGCTTCTGGTGGCCATCCATGGCTGCGGACGTCCGGACCTTTGCAAGTCCTCAAACAGACTTCCCCCAGGACTCCTGCAGCCTTTACCCATCCCCCCTCGTCCCTGGTCTCACATCGCTTTTGGACTGACTGTGGTTGATTGCTTCTCCAAGGCAGTACATTTTGTTCCCCTCCCTAAACTCCCCACGGCCTTGGAAATGGCAGACCTTCTGGTACAGCATGTCTTCAGACTACATGGAATCCCTCAGGATATCGTGTCAGACCGCGGACCCCAGTTCACCTCGCAGGTGTGGAAGGCGTTCTGCCGGGCCCTGGGAACCACCTCCAGTCTCACTTCACGTTACTATCCTCAGTCCAATGGGCAGACTGAACGAGCAAATCAGAGCTTGGCGTCCTCTCTGCACTGTGTGGCTTCCCGCCTCCCGGGCCTCACAACTACCCTGGGTAGAATACCCCCACAACTCCGTCATCAGCTCAGCTACCGGCCTGTCTCTGTTTATGATTAACCATGGTTACCAACCTCCATTGTTCCCGAGCCAAGAATCCGACGCGGCGGTACCCTCTGTCTGCGTCCAGTTCTGCCGGACCCGAACCGCACTGGGAAGGACGGCGGAGCGCAACTGACGGCTGGCGGACCGCTGCCGAGCATCTTCACCCAACTACCAGGTGGGCCAGCAAGTGTGGCTCTCATCCCGTGACCTTCCCCTCCAGATGGAGTCCAGAAAACTCGCCCCCAGGTATATTGGGCCCTATTCCGTGGAAAAATTCATTAATCCCAGTGCGGTTCATCTCCACCTCCCAGCCTCCCTGAACGTCCATCCAGTGTTCCACGTCTCCCTCCTCAAACCTGTTACTGAAAGCTCCCACCAGTCTCCTGTGCCACCACCCCCTTCCCCACGTCTCGTCGAAGGCCATCCGGCCTACACGGTCAACAGGATTCTGGACGTACACAGGGGGAGGAGGGGTTTCCAGTACTTGGTCGACTGGGAGGGGTACGGCCCAGAGGAGCGCTCCTGGATTGGGCACTCCCTCATCCTCGAACTGCAACTGCTGTGGGACTTTTATCTAAGGTTCCGATGTAAGCCAGGTAGGACGCCAGGAGACGTCCATTGGGGGAGGTTCTGTTGTGGTTTGGTTTTCTGGTTGTCACTCAGACTTCTCACCTCCCCCTCTACCTGCAGGAGCGGCATTTAGGACAGGCCGATCTCCGAGAGCGCTGAGCCTCTGGCGCACCTGCAGCTCATTCCGCCTAAATTGGCTACTACTTAAACTCTCCCCTCTTTGTCTCTGCTGCCTGATTGTTGCTCATGCCTCAGTACCTAGCTCCAGCTCCCAGAGATCACCAGCCATTTGCCTAGCTTATTCTCTCGAGTAGTACGTTTTTTCAGTGCCTAGTCACGGCCTTCAGTTGTACTTTTCCTCGACTGTTTTTTCCCATTTTATGGTGATTTTTTTGTTCGCTTTTCTGTTGATACTTTCTTAGAGTTTTGTTGTTACTTGGTTCGATTGTTTGGATTTTTGTCAATAAAGAACCTTTTGTTTTGCACTCTGCATCTGGGTCCTGGCCTCCTTAACTCGCACGTAACATTCCTCTTTGAAAAAGCTTATTGTCAGTAATGCTGTAGTTCATTATTATCCTATAGATTCAGATTCAGGTCCTTTATTGTCCCACACGGGGAAATTTACAGTGCAACAACAGCAGAGCACGCAGAGAAAAATAAGAAAATTGAATAGAATAGAATCTGGAACATACAAAGAGGATGTATATTTACAATAATCCAGGTTAATTATCATACAGTATATAGAGGTTCATCTAATTCTTAGGTTAACATCTTAGTTATGCTGCTATAGGCCGAGGCTGCCGGGGTCCAGAAACATGATCACCTGACAGGCCTCTGTCACCCCACTGGGTCATGGCTCCCCCCCCCCCCCTCCTCGTAGATCAATGATGATATTATTTCTTGTGTAGTTTCTCTGCTTCCCCATCCCCCTGTATCCATCTACAGGTATAGCCACATTTATAGCTGTATGCTGGCGTGCCAACCCTGCTGACCCACTCTACTCTTATACCAGCAGCTTTTATATTAATGTATCTCTATTATCTCTGCCTATTTTCTCCTCTACCTGTCCTCCCCCTTTTCCTCTCATTCTACCCAGCTGGCCATCAGCAGGAGGATCCCCCTATATGAGCCTGGTCCTGCTCAAGGTTTCTTCCTGTTAAAGGGGAGCTTTTCCTTGCCACTGTTGCTTGTTGGGGGTCAGGCCCTAGGATTCCACATTTTTGCTAGCAAATGGAGTGAGTATTGCGTCACTTCCTGTCTCTTCTATCGTTCGTTGGTTGCATTGTGCACGGGGTGCCGTATTCACTTAATATTGAACACTTGGTGTGTTGTATTCACTTAATATTGAACACTTGGTGTGTTGTATTCACTTTACTTAAAATTTTGAACACTTGAGACATTCTAGTCACCTGATATCAACAGTAAGAAACAACCCATATTAAACAAATACAGGGCTTCGCCGATCACTAGCGTTAGCATGGCCTCACCGTCTGTTTCACCCGGTGTCTTTGTCTGTTCAGAGTGTGAAATGTTTAGTTACTCCTCTGCCTCCCTTAGTGAAGGGAATAGGTGCAAGAAGTGTAGTTTATTTATGGCTATGGAGGCGAGACTTAGCGAGCTTGAGACGCGGTTCCGCAGCTTGGAGTTAGCTGGAGTTGCGTCATGTAGCCAGGGTAAGCTAGCTGCTGCGGAGCCGCCTAGCGTAGCTACAGCTAGCGGTCCCCCGGCAGCAGCCGAGCAGCCGGCTAGCCAGGGCGGCTGGGTGACGGTTCGTAGGAAGCGTAGCCCAAAACAAAGGCCCACGGTGCACCACCAACCGCTTCCCGTGGCTAACCGCTTTTCCCCACTCGGCGACACACCTGCCGAGAAACCGACCCTGGTAATTGGCGACTCTGTTTTGCGCTACGTGAAGCCGACTCCAGCGACCATAGTTAGGTGCATTCCGGGGGCCAGAGCGGGCGACATAGAAGCAAATTTATGGCTGCTGGCGAGACGTAATCGTAAATTTGGTAAAGTTATTATTCACGTCGGAGCCAACGACACCCGGCTTCGTCAGTCGGAGGTCACTAAAATTAACTTGGAGTCGGTGTGTAACTACGCAAAAACGATGTCGGACTCCGTAGCATTCTCTGGTCCCCTCCCCAATCTGGCCAGCGATGAGATGTTTAGCCGAATGTCATCGCTTCGTCGCTGGCTGTCACGGTGGTGCCCCGATAACCAGGTGGCCTTTATAGACAATTGGAGCACCTTCTGGGGAAAACCTGGTCTGATTAGGAGAGACGGTGTCCATCCCACTCGAGATGGCGCTTCTCTCATTTCTAGTAATCTGGCTAATTTTATTAGACCCAAAGTGACCTGACAATCCAGGGTCCAGACCAGGACGCAGAGTTGTGGTCTTACACACCTCTCTGCTGCTTCCTTAGAACCCTCATCCACCAACAATAACATATTTAACACTATAGAGGTAGTCTCTGTTCCACGGTTAAAAGTTCACCAAGCACAGAGCAGGGGAGCGGTCAATCACCAAAATCTTATTAAAATTAATACTGAAGCACAAGTTGGAGAAACTAATATCACAATTAAGTGTGGACTGTTAAATATTAGATCTCTTTTGTGTAAATCCCTGTTAGTGCACGACCTGATAGCGGATCATCACATTGATTTATTTTGTCTTACTGAGACCTGGCTTCAGGAGGAGTATGTGAGCTTAAATGAATCTACTCCTCCTACCCATCTTAATTATCATATTCCACGGGTTACTGGTCGAGGAGGGGGAGTGGCAGCAATCTATCACTCCAAGTTATTAATTAATCCCAGACCAAAACATAGCTTCAGTTCATTTGAAAGCCTGACTCTTGGCATCACTCATCTGAACTGGAGGACAGAAAAGCCACTTCTGTTTGCAGTTGTATATCGGCCCCCTGCTGGGCCACATTCAGAGTTCCTGTCTGAGTTCTCTGACTTCTTATCTGACTTGGTCCTTAGAACGGAAAAAGTCATTATCATTGGAGACTTTAACATCCATATGGACGTTATAAACGGCAGCTTTAGAAATGGCTTCATTTCATTACTTGAGTCAGTTGGTTTCCTCCAGCAGATAAACCAACCAACTCACAGCTTTAACCACACCCTAGATCTAGTCCTGACTTATGGTGTTGAGGTAGAACATGTGTCAGTGTTCCCTCGGAACCCAGTCCTGTCAGACCACTCTTTGATCACTTTTACATTTATGATTAAGGATTCTTCTATGCTCAGAACAAAGTCTTACTATAGCAGATGTCTTTCAGATAATGCTGTAGCTAAGTTTAAGGAAGTGATCCCTGTGCTGATCCCAGGACCACCATGTGTTTCCCCAGGGATCAATCATTATAATCTTAGCCCTGCTGAGGTTGACTCTATTGCTGAAGGTGCAGCAACCTCACTGAGAATCACGCTTGATTCTGTTGCCCCCCTGAAAAAGAAAATAGTAAATCAGAGGAGGTGTGCCCCCTGGTATAATTCACATATCAGGACCCTCAAGCAGAAAGTGCGAAGACTGGAAAGGAAGTGGCATTCCTGTAAGATAGACAGCTACCATGTAGCCTGGAAAGACTGTCTATTAGTATACAAAAAGGCCCTTCGCAAGGCTAGAACAGCTTATTTTTCTTCTTTGATTGAGGAAAATAAGAACAACCCCAGGTTTCTCTTCAGCACTGTGGCCAAATTAACCAAGAGTCACAGTGTTTTAGATCCACGTATCCCTTCTTCCCTTAGTGGTGAAGACTTCATGAGCTTCTTCACTGATAAAGTTCTAGCTATCAGAGAGAAAGCTAACCAGGCCATCCCTACAACTGGACCATCACCAGATGTGCCGACTGTGGGAACATGCAGGGTCTCCAACGAGCCCTTAAGCTCCTTCAGCCCTATATATTTTTCTGAGGCGTCATCGCTAATTCAGAAATCCAAGACCACTACGTGTCTTTTAGATCCCATCCCAACACACCTGTTGAAGGATGTTCTACCACTGATAGGCAGTTCTATCCTGGACCAGATCAATTTCTTTAGTGTCAGGTTATGTACCCCGGTCCTACAAGGTGGCAGTGATTAAGCCGTTGCTTAAAAAACCATCACTGGATCCTGATATCTTGGCAAATTATAGGCCAATATCCAACCTTCCTTTTATCTCTAAAGTTCTAGAGAAGGTGGTGGTGACTCAGTTACTGGAGCACCTGCAGAGGAACAGCCTGTTTGAGATGTTTCAGTCAGGCTTTAGAGCTCACCACAGCACAGAAACAGCACTTCTTAAAGTCACTAATGATCTTCTCATAGCTTCCGATCATGGACTGGTCTCTATGCTGGTTCTGCTGGACCTCAGTGCTGCTTTTGATACAGTTGATCACAGCATCCTGTTACAGAGACTGGAACATGTGATTGGGATTAAAGGGACAGCACTAGACTGGTTTAGATCATATTTATCTGATAGATACCAGTTTGCCCATGTCCACGGCGTTCCCTCCTCATACAGTAGGGTTAGCCATGGAGTTCCTCAAGGTTCCGTACTCGGACCAATCCTCTTCACCTTGTACATGCTTCCCTTAGGGAACATTATTCGGCAGCATGGGATAAATTTTCATTGTTATGCTGATGACACTCAGCTCTATTTATCCATGAAACCCGAGGAGACAGAGAAGTTAGTGAAGCTCCAGACCTGTCTTAAAGACATAAAGTCCTGGATGTCTTCAAATTTCCTCCTCCTTAACCCAGAAAAAACTGAGGTCATGGTGTTTGGTCCTGAACCTCTCAGGGATAGATTAGATCACATGATCACTCTAGATGGTATCTCATTAACATCTAGTCTCTCTGTGAGGAATCTAGGAGTAACTTTTGATCAAAATCTCTCCTTCAACTCACACATTAAATTAGTCTCTAGAAGTGCCTTTTTTCACTTGAGGAACATCTCAAAGATCAGGAAGCTACTGATGCAGCCTGATGCTGAAAAGTTAGTCCATGCATTTGTTACTTCCAGGCTGGACTACTGTAACTCCTTATTATCAGGGTGTCCAAACAACTCTTTAAGAAGCCTCCAGCTGATCCAAAATGCTGCAGCCAGAGTTCTGACAGGTATTGACAAAAGAGATCACATAAGTCCTGTAATGGCGTCGCTTCATTGGCTGCCCGTTAAATTTAGAATAACTTTTAAAACCCTTCTTCTGACCTACAAGGTCCTCAGAGGCCTAGCTCCATCCTACCTGGAGGAGCTAGTGATACCCTATCAGCCCAATAGACCGCTCCGCTCTCAGAATGCTGGTCTACTTGTGGTTCCCAGAGTTTCTAGGAGTAGAATGGGGGGCCGAGCATTTAGCTACCAGGCCCCCCTGCTTTGGAACCAGCTCCCTGTCCAGGTACGGGAGGCTGACTCCATCGCTACTTTTAAGATCAGACTCAAAACCTACCTCTTTGAAAAAGCTTACTGTTACTAATTGAGTAGTTCCAGTTACTATCATAGACAGACAAATTATCATACTTAGGGGGTCGTCTAATCATTAGGTCACATTCTAGCTATGCTGTTATAGGCCAAGGCTGCCGGGGTCCGGAAACATGATCACCTGACAGGCCTCTGTCACTCCACTGGGTCATGGTTTCCTCTCCTTTCCTCTCCTTTCCTCTCCTCATCAAGCAGACTAGTTATGCTGATTCTTGTGTAGTTTTTCTGCTTCTCCCCCCCCCCCCCCCCCTATCTATTTGCAGGTATCACTGCCATCGGAGCTGCATAATGACCGCCGGCCCCGTTGAAGTGATTGTGCATATTTTTTGTGTGTGTTTCTGTGCTCTGTGCCTCTCCTCTCCTCTCCTCTCCTCTCCTCTCCTCTCCTTCTCCTTTTCCTCTCCCTCTCCTCTTCTTTCCTCTCCTCTTTCTCCTCCTCCTCCCTCTCCTCTCCTCTACCTCCCCTTCACTCTACCTCTCCTCTCCTCTACCCCTCTCCTCTCCTACCTATCCTATCCTCTACCTGTCCTCCCTCCTCTCCTCTCTCTTTACCCAGCCGGCCATCAGCAGGAGGGTCCCCCTACATGAGCCTGGTCCTGCTCAAGGTTTCTTCCTGTTAAAGGGGAGTTTTTCCTTGCCACTGTTGCTTGTCTGGGGTCAGGCCCTGGGATTCTGGAAAGCGCCTTGAAACAATTTTGATTGTATAAGACGCTATATAAATAAAGATTGATTTGATTTGATTTGATTCTGTAAAGCGTCTAGAAACAATTTTGATTGTAACAGATGCTATAGAAATAAATATTGATTGATTGATATCAAGATGATCTGCTGGATGACCTCTCTACAGAGTCTTTCATAAATGGTTGGAGATGTTCATTGCTAAATGTGGTACAGTCTGACAAATTAAATCTGATCAAGGAACGAACTTTGTTGGTGCAAAAAATGCATTCTGCGAAGCCTTAAAGGAACTTGATGTCAACAGACTGGCTGTTTTTCTTGCTGAAAATCAATGTCATTTCACCATGAATGTCCTACATGCAAGTCATGCAGTTGGAGTATGGGAAAGACAAATTCATACAGTTGGAAATGTTGTCAGCCAAACTCTTTCCCTTTCATCAGGAAGACTAGACAATGCTTCCTTGAGAACATTCCTTTATGAGGCAATGGCAATAGTGAATGGTGGCCCATTGACTGTTGAGAATTTAAATGACCCAAACAGCTTAGAACCACTAACCCCACACCACCTACTATGAAGTCAGCCATTGCTGTTCCACCACCTGCCATGTTCATAAGGGTGAATCTGTATGCCCAAAAAAGGTGGTGTTGCATCCTTGTGGATGTGCAAGCCGATGGTACAAAGAATATCCTCTCAACTTAGCTGTTAGGCAACGCTGGCATGATCCAAAAAGAAATTTGAAAGTTGGTGATACTGTGTTAGAAAAGAGTGACAAACAACCTAGAAATGAGTGACAGTTAGGTCAGGTAAGAGAGGCAGCTGTTGGGAGTAATGGACTCGTCAGAAGGGTCAGACTACACATGGGTGATCGTAGTCTAGGAAATGAGGGTCGGTGCTGTAACAAGGTTGTTGTAATAGAGCGCTGAGTTCAAAAGATTGTACCACTATTACAGAGATCCTAAAACGTCACTTTCAGGAATCCTCTGTTCTAATAAATGTTGTAATGTAATAGTCCAATAATAGTTTGTGTACATTGTTTCATATTGTTGTAAAGTACTGATGTAAAATACAGGAGGGAGACGGAATAGAACAAATTCCTGAGCTAGACGGATTGGGTGAGAACAGACAAGACAGAGCATCTGTTGGGATTTCTGGGTTGTGTCTGTCTGTGGCCTGCAGGGTGTGGTGTTGAGCACAATCGGGTGCAGCTGGCACTGCAGGTGGGCGCACCTGTAGGCAATTTACATCTTGCTGCCTATTTAAGCAGGTTGTGCCTGCCTGTCAGGGCCGGGGTGTCTGTTCACTTTCCTGAGTGTTCCTGTTCGTGTTGGGAGTCTGTTCGTTGGTCTAGTGTGGGAGCTTGTTTGGGTTCCTTGGTGTTGGCTCCTGTTCCTGTGTTCCTGTTGCCCTGGAGGGCCACTCCTATTCCCGTGCTTCCGGTTTTCCTGGAGGGCCTCTCCTGTTGCTGTTCCGTTTCTCCCGGAGGACCGCTCCTGCCCCCCTTGCAGTCTAGGACTGCCTCTGCCCTCAGTGTCTCGGGGCACGTTCGTGAGGCGAGCGTGTTGCGCCGGACTCCCGAGCCCTCGCCGGTCCAGGAGGACTGCAGCCGTTTGAGGACTCATCGGTGTTCCGAGTTCCCGGCAGTCCAGGGGGACTGCGTCTGGTTTGGGAACTCGCCGATGGACCTGGGACGGGCGGACGCTGCCTCCCGATCCCCATGCGGTCCAGGAGGACTGTTTCTGTTGATGTGTGCTCCCCTTCCCTGTAAATAAAGCCCTTGACCTCTCCACCTCTGTGTCCTGGCCTGCGTTCGGGTCCGCTACCACCATGTATCGTAACAGCATCTGTCAAGTGACTCTAACACTCCTGCATGAGCTAGTGAGCTTAGTCTTTTGGCTGAACAGGACACCTGGCAAACACGAAACATGAACACATGGCACAAAACACACTGGCCATGACAATGAAAAAATTTTAATGTTTTACAGAGGCGAGGGTACCTAAGCAATCACATGGTTCTGATTTTGATGAACACATACATTGCAAATATTTCATATATTACCACAATTTTCCCCCTTTTAGTTTTAGTCAGCAAATCAACCATAATTCATTAGGTTAACAAAACTAATCAACATGGTAATAGAAATCTCACTTTTCATTCCTGAAGTGTGCTAGGAGCATGTTTACAAAGGTCAATCAGATGAATTTATTCACGGAGGATATTCTAATTCATCATAATCCTTGTCAACTGAGCGAAACAGAGTCAATTCAACATACTCTACCATTCCTAAGTGAAATGTTTGAATGTCATTTCTCCTAAGCATGGGCATAATGTAACCATAGCACACAAGAGATGTTGTGATCACCACTCCTACCAAAACAGCAATCCGACTCAGCCAAGCATTCCATCCATTTTTGAACAGCCAAGTGAGCGGATCCCATGCGGGAACTGCTCCAGCCGTGCATACTTCTGCATGCCTCAGTGTCTCCTACTGCCTCAAAATTGTCTCCTAACTGGTGTCCTTTCACTTTGATCACTGCTACGTGGGTGGGTCCCATAATAGCATCTGCTAATTCCCTTGATACTTCCTCATGCTTGAGTGGTTCTCCATCAGCTGTTTGAAAGGCTGTTCTCTGCCACACACCTAAATCTGTATGTACAACCAAATAAGCATAAGCTGAATCATTAAAAATATTTACATTTCAGTATCTCAGTGCCCTCAGCAAAGCCACCAACTCTGCTCTCTTAGCTGAAGGTGATGTCACTTTTCCTGCTTCTACTGTTTGCCAACACAATCCATCAGGGGTTGGTCTTACTACTGTGAAAGCTGCTTGCAGTCCACCATCTTTTGCCCTGAAACATCTGTCCACAAACAGTTTTTCTGTATTCAGAATTTCTGTTTTCTCCAATCCTGTTCTTAACCTAAGTTCTTCTTCCGTTTTTTCCTTCACAGCAATGTGGAGCTAAACCTAAATCTGGTCTGCCATATCTATTCCTTCAAGTGTGTATATAACGTGTGGCCGGGTTAAGATTACTTTGATAATTGTCTTATCTGCCTGAAGTCAAAGTAAAAGCTGCCAATGACACAAATGCAAACACGCTATGTGATGTTGTGACCATCAAAGGGTGATGCATGACCACATTAGCTGTTTTGTATCACTTTCACTAATGCTGCTGCATATCTGTCACATGGAGGTGCTTTCTGCTCCAATCCATCCAACAGTACACTGACATATGAGTTGAAACAGAGCAACTCGGCAAAACCCTGCGTGAATCAATAAAAGACACAGACACAAGGGTAACCTTGCAAGGGAGAATGAGCAGCAGTTAACTCTGGAACACCCTCCGTGGTTCTGCTGCTCCACTGCAAACCTCCTCCGTTTATTCACATCAGCTTGTTATCACTTTGTGGTATTTCTTCCACTCCCTAGACCAGGGGTGGGGAACCCCCGGCCTCTGGGCCGTATACAGCCCGCGAGATTATTTCTACCGGCCCGCAACGCAATAAGATTTTTATATTTTATATGTGCACTTATACAGTTGGACCGTTCGCTAAACTCCGCGAGCTGCGAATAGCAGCGGTAGCGTATTTTTGCCTTTCGTATCCTGAAATTTCTTTCGTAACAAGAGGAAATATTTTCCCGTTTTCTGAGATAAAACAGACGGTTATGTCAGGGTCAGTGAACACAGCATGTGATGTACGTAGTGGGCTGGACTGATTGACACGGACAAAAAATTGATGCATCATGGCGACTGTCAAGAAAAGGAAGGTGGGTGCAGAATGCCGTGTATTCCAGGAGAAATGGACACATTTTTTTCTTTGTTGAAGTAAAAGGCAAGCCAGTGTGCCTAGTTTGTGGCGAGGTGCTGGCAGTGATGAAAAAGGCAAATCTCGAGCGCCATTACAGCTCAAAACATGCTAAACTCGACGAGCTGAAAGGACAGATGCGTTTGGATAAAATTAACGCTCTTCGTCGGAGTTTGGAGGCTCAACAAGCAGCTTTCACACGACCATGTACCGACAGAGAGAATATTACGCGTGCAAGTATTGTGGTGAGTGAATTAATAGCCACGAAGCTGAAAACCTCACGCCGAAAGAGAGTTCGTGAAGGAGTGCCTCATAGCCGCCGCTGAGGTGCTCGCGCCGGACAAAGTAAAATTGTTTCAAAGCGTGATTTATTTTTTTTTCGTGAATAACTGAAATAACTGAACTAAGACATATTGTTATGATTCCAGTGGCTAACGGTATGTTTTTATGGTCAAGGAATCTAAATATGTAGTCAAAGTATATGTGGGACTAATATTTATGGTGGAAATCACAATATGCCAGGAATTGTTGCGCTTGGCGGAGGTCTGCGCTCTCCGAGTGCTTTCTAGTTGTTATTATTGTCTTTATCTTTCTTTCTTTTCATTTCTTTTCTTAATTATCTTGTTGTATTGCAGTTTTTGTGAGTAGAGGCCTCGAACAGGCCCTTACGGGTCTCTTGCCTCAACTCTGCACCTCTTTTTTTTAAATTGTTTTATATGATCATGTAAACATATTTAACTTGTTTGTCATTTTATTCTATTTTTTTGGTGATTTTATATGCATGTGTGCTAAATAAATAATTCAAATTCAAATGCAGCAATCATGAGACTTAGTAACAGTGGTTATAGACTTTTTTTTCGTCTTTTTTTTTGCATCCCTAGGTATGTGTTCATAATAGTATGGCCCTCGGAGGACTTTATAAAAATTGAAATGGCCCTCGATATGAAAAAGGTTCCCCACCCCTGCCCTAGACACTCTCAAGGTTTCAGATAAGCAGTCTCACAGTAAATCTGGTATTCTGGACAAATGTATTAAATCAGGAAAAGTGAGAAACACTCTGTTTCTTCTTCATCTGCTTAGGTGCTAAACATACAAATGCATTTAATTGATAATAATAGAATAATTATACACATACAACAAGACTTTCCTCTTCCCCTTTTGTTTCTGATACAGCACTGCAGCCACAGTTTTAGGCTTTTCAGAAACATCCAAATAAAATGGTGAGTCATAATCAGGAATGGCTAATGCTGCAGCTCTACTAAGAGTTTGCTTCAGTGTTACAAAAGCTTCTTCCTAAACTGGCGAGCACTCCAACTTTTCTGTAAGATTCAAATGGCCCTGTTGTTTAATTAAACTATGTAAGGGAGATTTTTTCCCCCAGCATAATCTGGCATAAAATTATGTGAAAAGTTTGTCAGGCCTAAAAATGCTGGCATGTTGCTGACTGTGGATGACTTAGAATTGCTTCTATTTGTATAGCAGTAAGCATGGTGCCATAAGGTGAGATATGCTGTGCTAAACAAACAACCTGTTTCCTTGCCAACTGTAATTTAGAATCCTGCATCTACTATTGTAACAACTTCCTGGATGCATCTAGACATGCGTCATGGGTGGGAGCCACCAACAACAAATCTTCAACATATCGAACCAACAAAACACCTTCTGTAAACTGCAACGACTGCAATAGTTGAAGAAGTATGGCAGACATGCCCAAAGGCCGGCCCCCGGGCCAAATATGGCCCGTGTCTACATTTTCCACAGGCCTGAAGCATTCTGTCATAAAATCAATAATAGTGGCCCACCAGCACATTTTCCCTCAGAAAACAATACACACAAAAAAGCAATTCTATATTTCACCACAGGATAGCAGCAGACCTACAACTGCACTTTCAACGCGAGCCGTGTGTGAACTTTGACTCCTGTAGGCCAGTTCTAAAATGGCAACTGGAACGAAAAAGAGGAAAGTCGACAACGAGGGCCACCGTTTCAAGGACAGGTGGAAATCGGGTGGAATCAGGTGGAAAGTACTTTTTCACTGACATATGAAACAACTTTGTCTGCCTAATTTGCCAAGAGAGGGTGAATTTATTAAAGACTGCGTGATGAAAATTGTGGAGAAACTCTGTCCTGAGAAAAAGCAAGAGTTACGGACAGCGCACCTGCCATAGTAGGTGAAAAGTGGGATATCAACGCTCGTCTGCAAAAAAGTCAGCGAAGAAGGAGGCAAAGCTATAAAGCTCCACTGTATTATTCACCAACAAGTTTTGTGTGCCAAACATCTGAAATATGATCTTGGCTCCAGAGCCCTGTGCCACCGCCAGTTTAAACAGTTTCTACTGGACATCCACACTGAATAAGATGGCTCAGTCAGGGGTCTGCGCTGCAGCGATTGTACTCCCTCAGAAAGGAAATCGGACAATTCTTGTCACAAAAGAGACAACAGATGTCGGAACTCTTTGATAATGTTTGGCTGGCTGATTTTGGATTTTAATTGACATAACACGACATCTGAACACGCTGGACACGAGCCTTCAGGGGCAAAATTAAGTGGTAAGACAACTGTTGCTGAAAACATCTCATCTCTGACTGAGGAGTTTTAACAGCATTCCAGGGATTTTGCAGCTATTGAAAAGGAGATCGCACTTTTTTCCCTCCCCCTTTTCCATGGATCCTAAGGATGTTCCAGGCTACCTGCAGCTGGAGCTCATTGAGCTGCAGTGTGACGCGGAGTGTCACAATCACTACCAACAACTGCCTCCCATCAACCGCCAGCTAGACAAAGACAGGTTCCAAGATATTCGAACATTTGCTAAGAAAATGATGAGCTTGTTTCGCTCAACATACTTGTGCGAGAAGACTTTCTCAATTATGAACATTAACAAGCACCGCGTGAGGACAAGACTTAGTGACTCTCACCTGCGTGACATCCTGTGCATCAAAACCACTGTTTTTGAGCCAGACCTGGCCTGTTTACTACAGTCAAAACACCAATGTTACCCATCTCATTAATGCAGGTTTTTAAAAAAAAATTATTCTGAGGAAAAAAATTCCAAAGTCTGTGCGATGGGATGTGATTTGTTAAAACAAAATCAATTAATACATGTAATAAAAAATTCGGTCAACATACAATCACAATCGTTTATTTGTATTTAATTTATTATTATTTAAACCTTTAACTATCCTATTAATGCAATTGACAACAGATTCTCATTTGCAATATCAACCTAGCTGCAGACAGCAAAGTGATATAGTTACATATTTACATGTTAATTTACAATGGTAACGTTTTGAAGCATGTCAGGCCGAAGGGTCGGCCCCTACACATTTCCATCTGACCAAATCTGGCCCTCTTTGTAAAAAGTTTGGACACCTCTAAATTATGGCATTATAGATACCGGGAGTTAAAGAAAATCCTTGTGGCATCCTATTGTAGGTGTATTGCCGATTGTTGTATGTGAATGCAAAAACAGGTTGCAGTTCAGGGGCCGCAGGCAAACGGAAAAAAGCATTAGCCAAATCAACCACTGTAAAATACTTATGTTTAGGTCTAAGCTCCGCTAAGGCAGTCATGGGATTCGGAACCAGCTTGGGCTGTTCCAAAAAAAAGTTATTAATAGCACATAGATAATGCTCCATTCTGAAAGACTTCCCATCTGCTTTTAAAACAGGAAGCAGGGGTATATTCCATGGGGAACATGCCAGTTTAATTACTCCTGCTGAGAGGAGACCACCAATGGCATCTTTCAAGCCTTCTGTGGCCTCTGGTGAAACTTTGTACTGTGGCTTAATATGCTGGTCGAGACTGATCCAATTGAAAAGTAAGAGGAGGAATTTTACATTCACCTACATAAAAAGGTCCTGTTGTCCACACATATGAGGGGAAGGGTGCAGTGTGGGGAGTCCAGTAGGGGAAAGTGTAAGCCCAGCTGTTCAATGAAGGGCTGCCACTGGCGATAGAGGTTGAGCGACCAGCACGGGTGGAGGGACTTAGTCAGGGGTGCTGAACTGTACACCCTCCCATATGTGACCTGCAATAATTTGGTTGCAAAAGGTCCTCCACTTGTGTGAATATGTCTCCTAAATTGTACGACTTGTAACGTTTCAGACTGAAGAGAATTATCTTGTTAGCATCTTTTATCTTGTTAGCATGTGTTATACTATATGTTTTTGTTTTCTGTTACAGTTAGTTTAGAAGTTAGGGATAGTATATAATCTTTAGTAGGAATAAACATAAGCAAGTCAGTTGACCCTTCCTTGACATGAATGTTGTTTAGACAGTTGGAGCCAGGAGGAGACAGTCAGACGGAAAAGTGGTAGACCCCCATCGTAAAACGTGACAGCATAGTTTACTGGTGTTGATAAAGTTCCTCGGCAGGAAAATGACCTCTGACCTGGCTATCTGGGAAGATAATGGAGAAGAAGGACCGCACCAACACCAAAGGAGGCTGGAAGAAGAAGATGAGGTCATCCAAGAAGAAGGACTGGATTGAACTGAATTAGCATCAATAATTTACATACGTGTTTCTATAAAAGACTGGGTCAAGGGATAGTTAGGTTGTCAGACTTCATGCCCTGACAATTGACTCTGTTGTTGGTAGGGTTATGAACTGGCCCAGAGCTCTGTAATATTTGTATCTTGAATTGATTCTATTTGCTAAATACATTTTGAAATTGGCATTGTTAAGTCTTCATTTAAAGAACACGCGGACTGGCAGTGACACACGAGAGGTATTGCAATCCAACAAGACCTCCACCCAACCTCCACCTGGGGCATATGAAGGCCTGTTACTTCTCCCTGCTTCTCACTGCTCATTTTACTTCTAGAACCATCGTCAACTCCTCTTACCCTGAAGCTGCAGATTGACTCCACAAACTGCTTCCTGCTTCATTCTAACATTTTTCTGTCCCATTCTTTCTCTCTTTCCCTGCACTTTGTAACTGTTGCTTTCTTCTCTCCCAATCTCTCTTCTCTTCCACATCTTACAGCCTTGCACATGCTCTCATTAATGCATCATCATTCCCAGTTTTTAGCACTCCATTTTTTATATTCAAAACTCCTTCAATTCTCAATGCGTGTGTCTGCATCACATAAAGAAGGGTTTTTTCAAGTGCAGACAGAAGTGTGGGATACAAATCTCCTACTATTTTTGTTCCTGGCCATCTCCCTTCTGTCTCTTTATGATGCGCGTTCTCTCCCTTCACGTTCTTGCGCTGCACGTTATTTTTATGCTTACATATCTCTAATTCAGACACAACAACAGCTTTAAGAGTGACTGCCATTGCCATTAACTCCTCATTTTCCTCTTCCTTTTTTCTCCAGTTAGTTTTACTCCACATTGTAGCCTTGTTTAATTCCTCTGTAGCTGTATCTCATTTTATCAACGCTGAATCTTGGCCAGTGTTCTTTTATAAAAGCTTTTAAAAGGCACATCAGTGGTCCCTGTTCCACTACCCTGCGCCCATAAAATTACTCGTCCTCAGCATCCCTCACAGGTGGGACTTGTTAAGACCCCTGTGGTCCCAAGGTTGCCATGGCGCAACCTTTCCTAATGCAAATTCAAATCAGCTGGTCAGCGATCTCTGTCTTTTCCTTAGAACAGATTCCTGCACTCCTAAAATTCCCAAAAACAATTGCCACCATTTTCTCTGCTAAAACTGTACTTCCCATTACAACAACGGACACTCACTAGCAAGCGAATTATCAATTATTGCTTTTGGGGCTGTTTCTTACTCACCATGCGAAAACACCTCTACTGCTGCTGTAAACAGTATTTATGTGCTGCTGTAAACAGTATTTATGTCACCGCTCCCTCCACCCATTTCCCTCCTGCCCTTAGTAGTTTTCCACTGTACTTGTCAGCCACTCCCACCTCATGAGGCCAACTCCACTCACCTGTCAGCTCAGCTGCATCTCATCCCAATTATCACAGCATATAAGCCTCTCCTGCACTCTACTCCTTGCCAGATTGTTCCTTCAGCTTTGATGCAAGACTTTCTAGCATAATTTTCCTGCCTGTCTTTGTTCTGCCTGCCTCATCTGTTCCCCGGAAAACCTACCTGCTTTCTGTCTTCGACTCTGCCTCTGTGTCTCCAGCTATAATCGGCTTTGACTCTTCTGCCTGGCCTCGACTCATCTGCCGCTCGCCCTTCACCGGTACCTCTGCCTTGCTGCCCAGCTCTGGGCCCCTCCCCTTGGCCTTTACACCAAGAGTAAGCCCATTCCCTTCCCCTGATCCTAAACCCAGAGACTCCTTTCGGGCCACTGGTCTGAAGAAGAGACGGTTTCCTGAAATCGCAGATCACATCCGAGATTGCTGTTATCAAATGAAGACTTTTCTAGTTGACCCTGAGCTCAAGTGTACTGCTATTTGGTCCATATCCAACCCGTCATAATTTAACTACTGTATTTTCACGACCATAAGGCGCACTAAAAAGTCTTAAGTTTTCTCCAAAATGGACAGGGTGCCTTATAATGTGGCGTGCCTTATGTGTGCACCGAGTCCCAAAATCTGTAAATGCTTTTCGGCTTTTGCAAAAGCCATTTTGGATTCATTTCAGTTCCAGAGGATGGTGTATGTGAGTACATTGCTAAAGACTTGCTAGAATGCATGTTTTAAGTTGGCATACTGGTGTCTGTGTAGATTCTCAATCATCCAGGTCACAGTTATCCAAGGTAGTTTTTTTTGTCAACTGGACTGTATTTCTTCTCTTTGAAGCCTTCTATCCAGAACGCCTCTTCAGTTCTGAACTCGCTGAGGGCAGAGCTTGAAAATATAGCCCTTGTGGCTCATTAGCATGCTAATAATCTGGGTGGTCACCTGAGAGTCTTTGGTAGGGTCGTTCACCTAGTTTCAGTTGAGGTGTCTCCCCTTTGTCTGCTAGCTCACATGGTGAGTCACCAGGTCTCCTGAAATGGTGTGAATGTTTGGTTTGTTGTTGGAAGGAGTAGAGGACTGCATTGTATGTGGGTGATAGGAAATGCCTTTGCCCACCACCTCTGTTTAAGGATGTTTTTTCTAATTTGACATGGAGGGCTTCCTTGATACCCCTCTCAAACCAGCGGTCTTCTTTGGCCAGTACCCATACTTGGCTGTCCTCAAAGGAGTGTCCGCTCTCCTTTTAAGTGTAAGTGGACTGCTGAGTCCTGACCTGAAGAGGTGTGTGTTGTGCCATTCTTCTGTGGAGAGGTTGTTCTGTTTCACCAATGTACAGTTCCTTGCATTCCTCCTGGCACTGTACAGCATAAACATTACATTGTTTGTGTCTTGTCCTTTGGGTGTACCAGCCTCTGTCTGAGAGTGTTACTTGGTTTAAATTGCACCGGTATGTCGAGGATCCTCCTAAATTTCTCAGAGACCCCATGCAGATAGGGGATCAAAACGCTGTGGCGTTTTTCTCTCCTCTTTTTTGCTGGGGTCTTGTTTTTTTTGAGGTCTTGGTGAAGGCTCAGTCTCTGAAACTCCATGTGAGAGTTTCAGCACAGCAACGCTTAACATTATTGGCAAGACTGTCAGGTTCCCAGTTTCTGGGAACTTTTTTTGCAGGGTTCCTCCTGCGGGGGGCGTGGTGGAGCCATGCCTCAGCCGCAGGTGGTGCCAGGGACTGGTGCACCTGCAGACACTCGGTAATCAAGCCACCTATTTATGGACTGTTCTCACGGTTGGCCAGCGTTGGCGTGTTTTGTCTGTTTCGGAATACCCCGGCTATACCCTCCTGGACTATCGTGAGACTTTTTCCTTCGTGGATAACTTTTGAACCCGTTTATCGGATTATCGTTTGTCTTTTTTCTTTCGTGGACTGTTTTCGACCCCGTTCGGGATTTTTTGTCGTAAGTTTTCATTTCCTGTTTTGGTTAAGAACTGAGTCGTGGTCTCCACGCCTTTTGAGTTGCACAACGTTCTATAAACTTAAATAAAGCTTCTCGGAAAACGATACGCCACTGTGTCCTGCCTGCTTTCGGGTCCTGATACAAACGCTCGTAACATTACACGCCAACCTACATGGATCTGGCGGACCAGGACGCAGTGCGCCGTACATTGGAGGCTCAGGGTAGGTTGCTGGGTCAACACGACCAGCTCTTTACCGACATCTGGACCTCTCTCCAGACTCTTAACGCCAGCGTGACGAACCTGCTCGCCTCGGGACGAGCGGAGCAGGCCCCGCCTCCGACCCCAGCGGAGGCGCCAAGAGTCGCGTCACAGCTGGTCACTGCTGCACCACGAGAGCCCCACGTTCCTATCCCGGAGCGGTATTCCGGAGAGGCAGGTGTGTGTGCCTCATTCTTGCTCCAGTGCTCGCTTGTTTTTGATCTCCAACCCCTCACATACCCCAGCGACAGGGCAAACATTGCCTTCATGGTGAACCTACTCTCTGGGAGAGCGGCGCAATGGGCCACAGCCGTGTTGGAGAACCAGACCCCCGCATCCTCTAGTTTTCCGGTTTTTACGGCAGAATTAAGACGTGTTTTTGACCATCTCGTTCAGAGCAGCGAAGCGTCCTCCCAGATTCTGTCCCTGCGCCAGGGTTCCAGCTCTGTTGCTGACTACTCGATTCGTTTCCGCATCCTTGCTGCCCGAAGCGGCTGGAACGACGCGGCGCTTCAGGGAGTTTTTACACAGGGGCTTTCCGATGACCTGAAAGACGAGTTAGCAGCGAGGGAGCAGCCGGAGACCTTGGAGGCGCTCATCGGTCTGGCTACTCGATTGGACAATCGACTTCGGGAGCGACGCCGGCAGAGGATGAGCGAGCGGACGGTGAGAGCTTCAGGGAGGTTCTCCAGGCCGAGGGAGACCACTGGGGACTCGTCAGCCTTCGTCCCTGTCCCAGCTCCTGAGGCTTCAACCTGCGAGCCAATGCAGTTGGGTCGAACACATCTAACCCAGGCAGAACGTCGGTGCTGGCGCTCAGCTGGGTTGTGCGCCTATTGTGGCCACGCAGGCCACCTCCTCGACGACTGCCCGGTGCGGCCAAAAGATTAAGCTCGTCAACGCCGGCAGGAGTGTTGGCGAGCAGATCCTCCTCCTGCTCACCCCCCGTCCATCTAACCCTCTCCGGCACGCTCTTTTGGGGGCAGGAGTCGGTGCCAACAACCTTCCTGGTGGATTCGGGTGCGGACGGCAACTTCATTAGCCAGGACCTGGCCCGGCAGGTTCGCCTTCCCCTCGAGACGCTGCCCGAACCGAAGACCATTCTGGGTCTCAACGGAGAGGTCCTGGCTAGGATTACTCACAGGACCCAGGCAATCACCCTCATCATCTCAGGAAATCATCGGGAACAGATCCACTTCTTCCTCATCCGTTCCTCCTCATCCCCTGGAGTCCTCGGGTCCCCGTGGCTGGCCCTACACAACCCTCAGTTCGACTGGCCAACCGGGAGGCTGGTGAGCTGGAGCGTTAACTGCCACACCAACTGTTTGTGTTCGGCGGTCACCTCCTCGTCAGGGACCTTGGCACCCGCCCAGGAGATTCCCAATCTGTCCCAGGTTCCGAGGGGGTACCATGACCTAGGCGAGGTCTTCTGCAAGCAGCGGGCGCTCTCCCTTCCACCCCATCGGCCATATGACTGTGCCATCGATCTCCTCCCTGGGGCCACGTTACCGTCGAGCCGACTCTACAACCTTTCCAGGGCGGAACGGGAGGCGATGGAGAATTATATTGGAGAGTCCCTAGCTTCTGGCCTGATCCTCCTCTTCCCCAGTTGGTGCTGGTTTTTTCTTCGTGCAGAAGAAGGATGGAACCCTGCGCCCCTGCATCGACTATCGGTCCCTGAATGAAATCACGATCAAGAATAAGTATCCACTGCCCCTCCTCGACGCGGCCTTCGCCCCTCTCCACCGGGCCCAGGTTTTTTCTAAACTAGACCTTCGGAGTGCATACCATCTTGTGCGGATTCGAGAGGGGGACGAGTGGAAAACTGCCTTCAACACCCCTTTGGGCCATTTCGAGTATCTTGTGATGCCGTTTGGACTCCTCAACGCCCGTGTTTCAGGCCCTTATTAATGACGTGCTCCGGGACATGTTGAATAAATTCATCTTTGTGTACCTAGATGACATCTTGATCTTTTCCAAGTCTGAGGAGGAGCACGTCCAGCATGTCCGGCTCGTTCTCCAACGGCTCCTGGAGAACCGACTTTTCGTTAAGCTGAGAAATGCAAATTTCTCCATCTCTTTCCTGGGCTTCGTGGTGGCGCGGGGACAGCTTTCACCAGACCCAGCCAAGGTGAGGGCGGTAATGGAATGGCCAACTCCTTCCTCCCGTAAGCAGTTGCAGCAGTTTCTGGGCTTCGCTAATTTCTACCGTCGGCCGCTCCGCTCACCAGGCTCACTTCCACCCTACTAAGCTTCTGCTGGACTCCATATTGTCACATATTGCAGTGGACTTCACTGGCCTCCCTCCTTCCCAGGGTCATCAAGTCGTTCTCACCGTGGTCGATCGATTCTCCAAGTCGGCCCACTTTATTCCCCTACCCAAACTCCCGTCGGCAGCTGAGACTGGAGAGCTCCTGGTCCAGCATGTGTTCCGCCTCCACGGATTACCTACAGACATAGTTTCTGATCGGGGTCCACAGTTCTGCTCACAGGTGTGGAGGTCCTTTTGCTCGGCGCTGGGAGCTTCGGTCAGTCTTACGTCGGGGTACCACCCACATGCCAACGGGCAGGCCGAGAGAACCAACCAGAGCCTGGAGGACGCCCTAAGGTGTGTGGCAGCCCAAGACCCATCCTCCTGGAGCACCTACCTGCCATGGGTGGAGTACGCCCACAACTCCTTGGTTTCTGCTTCCACTGGTCTGTCCCCCTTCATGGCTTCCCTGGGCTACCAGCCTCCATTGTTTGAGGGGCAGGAGGAGGAGGTTGCTGTACCGTCAGTGCAGGCCAACATTCGCCGTTGCAGGAGGGTGTGGAGGCAGGTCCGCTCGACTCTACTGCGGACTTCTCGTCGATCCCAACTGCAGGCTAATCAACACCGGATGCCAGCCCCCTCCTATCAACCAGGTCAGAAGGTCTGGTTGTCCACAAAGGACCTTCCACTCCAGGTCGAGTCTCGGAAGCTGGCTCCTCGCTTCGTGGGTCCCTTTGAGGTGAATCGGATGGTGAACCCCGCAGCCGTCCGCCTGAAACTTCCCCCAGCGTTGAGGATACACCCCACCTTCCTTGTTTCCAAGGTAAAGCCTGTTGCAGAGTCGGATCTGGTTCCCCCGTCTGACCCTCCACCTCCTCCCCACATTGTGGACGGAGGCCCTGCCTATACGGTCCGGAGTATCCTGGACGTCCGCCGACGAGACCGTGGCTTCCAGTTCCTAGTCGACTGGGAGGGGTATGGACCGGAGGAGCGATCGTGGGTTCCCCGCTGGTTCATCTTGGATACCAGCCTCCTCCGCGACTTCTACCATGCCCACCTGGAGAAGCCTGGAAGGACGCCCGGAGGTGCCCGTTGAGGGGGGGTAATGTCAGGTTCCCAGTTTCTGGGAACTCTTTTGCAGGTTTTCTCCTGCGGGGGGTGTGGTGGAGCCATGCCTCAGCCGCAGGTGGTGCCGGGGACTGGTGCACCTGCAGACTATCGGTAATCAAGCCACCTATTTATGGACTGTTCTCACGGTTGGCCAGCGTTGGCGTGTTTTTATCTGTTTCGGAAAACCCCGGCTACACCCAATTGGACTATCGTAAGACTTTTTCCTTCGTGGATTACTTTTGAACCCGTTCCTCGGACTATCGTTTATCTATTTCCTTCGTGGACTGCTTTTGACCCCGCTCGGGATTTTTTGCTGTAAGTTTTCATTTTTCTGTTTGGGTTAAGAACTGAGTCGTGGTCTCCACGCCTTTTGAGTTGCACGATTTTCTGTGAACATAAATAAAGCTCCTCGGAAGACGATACGCCACTGTGTCCTGCCTGCTTTTGGGTCCTAATACAACCGCTCGTAACAGAGAGCCATGATCAAAGATACTGGAAATGCTCAATTACACAGTAATCTTACTTGGACAACAGATGGTTTGTTGGCTTTTGAAACAGTCAAGCAGCGCCTTCAAGAGTCTCCAGCTCTGTCACTTCCTGACTTTTCTAAAAATTTCTTGCTATATGTGTCAACTTCTACGTTAGGCAAGTATGTGTTTGCGGTGCTTTGCCAGCCAACGAGAACAGGGACAAGCCCTCAGCCAATTGCATACTATTCAACCGCCTACTCAGATGTTGAGATGGGACTTCCGCTGTGCTATCGAGCATTGGTGGGGATTTATATGATGTATGAAAAGGCATCATCTGTCACAATGGGCTACCCTGTGACCATTCTTTGTCATCATATCTTGCGGAACCTTCTGAATTATGGTAAATACACATTGACAATGCCCAGACTCAGAGACTATCACAGATTGTTGGAACAGGAAGATGTCACTTTGATTAGGTGCGCAACAGCCAATCCTGCTGAAAATCTGCCAACCCCTGAGGATGGAGAACCACATGACTGAGTTTTGCAATGGCAAAGCCTGCAAGTCAGATCTGAGTTTTGAATATTTCTCTGCCTCCCAAACACAGAGGTTGAATATTGGACAGATGGCTCTTGCTATCGACTTGGCGAAGATTTGAGTGCCGGTTATGCGATTGTGGAACTTCAAGGTCCTGATTTTGTTGTTGTGAAGGCTGAAACAATACCTCAGCCAGCTTCTGCACAGCTTGCATAACTTGTGGGCTTATCGGAGGCTTGTCTTTTAGCAGAGGGAAAGAAAGTGACAATCTACACTGATTCTGCATATGCGCACAATGTGTGTCATTTTTTCGGGGCAGTGTGGAAGAGTAGAGGTTTTAAAAAGACGGACCGTTCTCCCATTCAGCACCATGCTCAGATCATGAAGTTTCTACAAGCCATTATGAAACCAAAGGAAATAGCTATTGCCAAATGTGCGGCACACAAAACTGATCAATCCAGAATCACTCGAGGAAATAAAGCTGCCGATGATGCAGCAAAAGCAGTGACTGGAGCAAACAGGCCTGGCAAGGTTCTCCTGGTCACTCATGAGATAGATTTGGAAGACAACGTCACATTACAGGACGTTGCCATGCAAAATGATGCCTCCCCCTTGGACAAACAAATTTGGCAAGATCGGGGTGCCATCCCGGACTCTTCTGGCCTCTGGAGGAATCATGAGGGCCTGATTGTGGCACCCCCAGACCTTTTGGGTCTGATGATCCTGGAGGCACATGGTTTGGCCCATGTTGCAAGGGGGGAGGTGAAAAGAAAAATCACCAAAGAATATGGTTTTTGGGCTCCTTATTTGCGGGAGCCAATTGATTATGTCATTGGCAGATGTGCTATCTGCCTGAAAAACAATGTTTGCCGTGGGGTGACGGTTCCCCCTGGCTATGTTCCAACACCTACAGGTCCGATGCGTGAACTAGTCATTGACTTTGTTGACATGATTAGACCATTAGAAGGTAAAAGATACATGTTGGTTGTTGTGGACAGATTTTCTCGGTGGGCTGAAGCATGTCCAACAAAGTGAAAAGACGCCCAATCGGTTGCTAAGTTCTTGTGTCGTGAAGTCATCAGTAGATGGGGACTGCCAGATAGAATATCTTCAGACAATGGTAGAGAATTTGTGGACAAGACTGTAAAGCTAAGTCAAGGCATTTGTGAGAAAATGAACGGCATTCTGAAAAATCGCATTGCCAAAATCTGTCAACATACAGGCTTGAACTGGGTGGCAGCTCTCCCACTTGCCCTGATGGCTTGTCGTTCTAATGAACTCCGTGATCTGCACTTGACACCACATGAACTAGTGACAGGCAGATGAATGCCAACTCCTTGTTGGCGCACAAGTGGCAAAGGTCCAAGTTTGGCACTTCTTGCGGATGGAATGCGTGCCTATGTTAAGCATTTGGCTATTCTTCATAAAAGAATATCCACATATGTTTCTGACAGGCAGCAGCGGGAAGAGGCTCAACAGAGGCTCGACGAGCAGAGGGGCACCACAGTGCAACCTGGAGATAAGGTATTTGTTAAGGTGTTCTGGAGAAAGTGGTTTGACGAGCGTCGTCAAGGCCCGTATGAAGTTGTGCATTGTTCCGGAACTGCGGTCCAGGTCAAAGGATCACCTACATGGTACCATTTGTCACATTGTGTCAAGGCTCAGAGTGAAGTGACACCACGTGCTCAGCCCCATCTTCTAGAGAATTCTGTAGAGTATGAAGCAGAGGGGCACGAGAACCCTGAGGATCCTCACCAAGTGGAAGATGTGGTGGCTGCTGTTGAGTCTCCTTCAGTTGCTGTTGGAAACGACACCCCAGAACCACAACAGGGATTTCAACGTCATTAATTTCAACGTCATTAATTTTCAACACCTCCCAGAGGTGGAGTCACCAGAACTTCCTTCAAGGCAGAACTAGGCCCACAACCAGAAGTGCAACCAGAAATACACAGGGCAGGTCGGCAAGGACGTGCGATCAGTCGATGCATTACAGAACACGAAGTAAGAGTAGTTTACGGGACTGCAGCTTTACTTCCTTGTGACTGTTCGTATTGTGGACTCGCCCCTCATGAGACCTTTATGATGTGGATTACGGCAGATAGGACAATGATAGAATTCTCCAACTATACTGAATATTCTCAATATGTGTGGGTTAACGATCACAGGACGGTAAAAAATGATGGAGACTGCGGTATGCTTATCCGTAGACCACAACGAGAAGATCAAGGTGTTTATGAGTGTATGCAGTTTGGGCCTCGGCAAGTACCAGAGGTGGATGTGGACATAACACGCGATTTGGAAAACAGGTCTACCAAGATAAATTTGATATTACTTAACAACGTCACGGGTAACCAGATGCCTAGTCCATGGGATGAGCCCAAACAACCCGTTACTACTATTGTAACAACTCCATCCACTACCACTGCGACCACTACATCATCTCCTGTTAACCCGACTCCACATCCTACTCAATATGTACAGGTGGCTTCTATGGCTCCGCCACCTCCCAAGGTAATGGTGGAGGACCCTTTTAGTGCAGAAAACTTAAGTGGAGTGAAGTAGATCGACTTCTCCAATACAATTCAACCCTATGAATCACATAATGTTAGCTCGGGACAAGGACCAAGAGCTGATTGCTTAGCTGGTCGAGTCCATGCCACGTTAAGACGTGATGCTAAATGGAGAGCGTTTGGATGTGATTCGTCCGCTATGGATATTGCAGATCCGTGGGCAGGCAGAAACTTGTGGTTTCAGCAACTGACCCATTCATTTAGATCCATTAAGTCAGCGAAAGGTCCTTGTATTTTGAAAGTGCCTTCGCCAAGTACTTGGCCTTCCATCTGAGAAACTAGAGCGGAACCGTTACCATCAGCTTGTCAATTTGCTTTGTTGTCTTATCACCAGAAGGCTTCAACCAATGTACTAATGGCTTTGTCCATTCATTTGTTTAAACCTAGTAGTTATTGTACTCGTTATGGAGACTTGCCGTACATCAATTTGTTTGGTCAATATGAAAATCCGATGATGGCAGTACCCGACCCTCTTGAGGTCAAAACAAAGGCGAAAACTATTACATGTTTTTGTGCAAATGACACGTACAATGGGGATGGTGTGTTCCTTGGCGTGTCTAACTGTATGGAGTATCGTATGAAAGTACCCAACCCTGATCCTTCTAATCGTATCAAGTTGTATCCCGCTATTTTTCCTGGACCAAAAGGTGAAACCAGTCGGACGGTGTGGGCTATACACCATCTTTTGCCTGCTGATGTGACTATTGGGATGTTTAGAGACATTTGGTGGGTGTGTGGCAACAAAGCTTATTTGTTTTTGCCTTATGCATGGACTGGATGCTTCTACATGGCAACACTGAAACTCCCGTATGAGGTTTTTACACTCAGTACGACCCCGCTTTCAGATGACACTACTTCTACTAGCAATTTTACCGCTGCTTCGAGCGCCAGGAGGAGAAGAGAACTTGCACAATTTCATAACCTCTTATCATTGGAGAATTAGTTTAAGAGAAAAATGGGTTATCGGTTTTTCTTCCGTGGTATGGTGTTGTATTTCATGCTGAACATATTGACAATATTACTTACACTCTGCAGGGTTTTGCTAATGAAACCATAAGCGGCTTTGAACATCTTTCCAACACTCAGAGGAACCACAGACTTACATTGTTGAAACATGACATGGCTCTAGATTACATCTTGGCCAAAGGTTTGTGTGTGTCTTTGAACTTGACAGGACATGCTTGTTATATTTTGATTCCCGACAATGGTGATAATATAACAAGTGTGATTGACGCTTTGAAGAAGATAAGAGATGTGTTTGGTCCATCTGAAGGCGCAGGAACATCGGCGACGGCCTGGCTTCAGGACAAATTTGGTCCAATTGGAGCTATGTTGATGCAGGTTCTCAGTGTAGTTGTAGTGTCACTGGGTGTGATGTTTTGTTTTTGTACTTTGTCATTAACTTGTGCCAAGGCGATGATATTGCATTGGATTGGTGTAGTGATGCCTAGCAACCAAATCCAGATGCCACTCTTAAGTGACAAAGCTTTGATTGATTCAGATGAGGAGGATCTTTCTGACGAGATGGTTGATAAATATCCTGTATAATCAATAATTTAGTATCTAGTGTGACCTTCGAGCTATAATATTATGTTACTCTTTGCATTTAATGGTGTTTGTTTTGTTTTTTCCAAGATACTGGCACCTCTCTTTTCTGTTTCCAGGACAGTAGTTGGGGAACTATGTTGGGTGACAACTATGTTGGAATGGACTCAGAAATTCAAAATGAACTGTGAAAGATGCTGGAGGACCCTGAATGAAGATGTGGAACAACTGAAGAGGGGGTCTGTGAACTACAGATTCAAAAATCACTGTTTGATGTGTTTAATGCATGTATCTGAAGTTTTGTGCTAATAAATTTACTAGGGAGATTTCATCAGTAGGCAGATGCTATGAGAACTCAGGTTTTTCCTTGTTTTGGTAAAGGGAAAGGGGTCCTTAGGCAGGGAAAGGTCCAAGGTAAGGTCCGATGGGTCGACCAGCCTGACCATGGACATTTTTTGATTTTTTTCAAACAGCCAAACTCTCCCCTAATACAACCTTTTTGCAAATTGGGTTGGAGTACCATAGGTGGTCGCCGTCGGCAGAGGGACCGTGAGAGAATTTTCCCGTCTAAAGTGTTTTGAGGGTTGTAAACTGAAAGAGGTCTGTCGGATGGGTTTTTCGTTCTCACACTCCACTAAATTTCACATATTATTCATGCCTATTTAATCAATCTTTTTCTCACGTGTATCAAATTATACCACTTTATTAGTCACCGTCACCTTTACTTAAAACTTGGTTATCCTTTATTTTTCTAGACTCTATGTAGTGTTGAAGGGGGGAAATGTGTAGTATCTGAAGCCTGTGTATCCATTCTGTGCAGGCCTTTACTTCTGTAAGGCCGCAATGTGTTTAGCAGCCAGCCATATTAGGAGATGCTCCACATGTGTCCTGTGTCTTCTGCCTTTCTGCAAGATCGCAAGGGAAGGCTTGTCATGGCTAAGACAAGCTGCTAAGAGATGACGCTGGAGCCCGTGGGCTCCTGGTTGTTCTCCATATGAGGATGTGTAGCATGAAGCCTTTCTACTACTCCCATTTTTGGTACTAACTGAACGCTATACCATTGGGTTTGCTATACTGTGTATATGAGGTCATCAGAAAAGAGTGTGTTTACTTGACTGCATAAGAAGGAGCTATCGATTTAAACACCTCAGAGTTCTTCACCAACGGGACCGCGAAACCTCCCTCGGGCATGCTGCAGCGTCCGATCAATACCTGACTGTTCTCTCCAATAAACATTATTTATTTTTGCATGTTATTTGGGTTTGATTAATCGTGTTATTTATGTGCTGTGTGGGTTATTTTTGTATGTTTATTTGGGTTCTATTATCATGTACGTTTCCTGTTATTTTCTAATTGGTGCAGATCCTACTGTAACCCTGGTTTACAAAGCCTCATACAATAAAAGCATGTTAATAAAAAAAACAGCTAATAAGAAATACATTTTAAGTGATAGACAAATGGATTAAGATGGTTAAAAATCATTAAAAGTGTATGTTTCATGATACGGTGTCTAGGTAAGAGTTAAAGGTTTGTAAATTCATTGTGATTCCATTTAGTTTGAAGCGACTTGAAATTTGTGTTTAGACTCTTATTTTGAAGGGCTGTGCTGACGTGGACCAGGTGACTAGCCACAGCCAATCGGGTTGTTTTGGCTTTTCCACTGCACCTGAATTGGAGATGAGGAAACGTTCTTCACAGAGCCGCTGATTGGGATAGAAAAAAAGAGGAGAAAAGAGTGAAAAAAGGAGTTGAACTGGAGTTGTTTTCGTGCTCCGAGGAGGTATCTTTGTTTTTTCCAACTTGTCCGTGATTTGGTGAAGTTATTTTTGATACCAAACGGGACTTGGTGAGTGTAAAAGTTTATTTCATTTCATGTAAGAATTGTTTTCTCATGATTTATCAGTCATTTCGTGGAGATGCAAAGTTAATGTGGGGGTTTATGTTGTTTTATGTTAAAATGGTGAACATACACGGTGGGGAAGATGCTGAGGGGGAGCATGAGCCTGTGGATGGTATTTATTTTTATTTTTTTGCTGCTGAGACGGCAAGTGCACTACCTTTTCAAGTGTTTAGTGAACTGAAATGGACTTTTATTTAATTTTAAAGCTACCATATGTATTATTTGAGTTTATATGTATTTTATTTGGTTATTATGGTAGGCCTTTTTTAAGAGTGGACCAGAAACAGTCGGAGAGTTGGAATCCACGTGCGTAGTACAAGATGGCGAGCCACCCATGAAGACCACGATGACCCAGAAACCGTGCATCACGCAGAAGCAAAGCCCCCTGCTGGAAATTGCACGTTTTCATCAGAACTGGTAGGATTTGCCCACATCTCTCTGCAAAAATGCAGAAGACTCCCATAGACTCTAAATTAAAGGTTCAGGGCAATAAAAGGATCTTTTTTTTTTAAATTAAATTAAAAAAAAAGGGCATTTATTTTTGGAAACAAATTGTTCAGTCTTTTGCTGAATTATTTTGAGTTTAAATTTTACTATGGTGTTTTTTGGTTATTCATCCTTGTGAGTACTTTAAGGGTATTGTTCCAAGTGTAACTGGTTTGTTGGTATAAACAACAAAGTGTGAGAAATGGTTGAAACTTAAAAAAAAAAAGAAAAACCCAAAAAGGATTGAAAACTACCAACTTGAACAAAAAGGGAAGAATATTTCATTTATTTTGAAAATGATATCAAAAGCCTGTCAATTGTATGTCAACTGTATATTTGATGTTTTTTCTGTCTGTTTCATTCAAATAATATGCTGGCAATTTAAACTTATTTTCTGGTCTGTGGTTATTATTATTACATTTAATTCATTCACTGCTCCAGTAGTCGAACCTATCTGGTCCATGGTGTGAGAAGAATTATTGTTATTGTTGTTGTTAGTATTATCTTTAAATGCTATTGTATGTAGATTTTGAGTGTTTGAGGAATGTTGATAAGAAAAGAAGAACATGAGAGTGTTTCGTAAAGGTGCTGAAGTTGCTGACAACCAAGCTCAGCATCCAGATGTATCCTGTTGGTCAAGATTAGAGAAGTTTGTAAAGATGTCAGAAGACAATGAGTTACGAGATCCTGTTTAGACACCCATTCTGTTTGCACCAATAAAAGAGGTGAGCGAGCAGCAGACGAACGCAGTTGACAGAGGAAGCTTGAACTGCTGCTCGGCTCCCCCTTGCAAGGAACTCTTGTTGTTTGCATGGTTACTCTGAGTCTAGTGAACGAACAGCGCGGGTGATCAAAACTTCATCCTCACAATGGTAACTGTAGCTGACTAAAAAGTGCTACACTACCCTGTGGGGTGCAGGTGTTTCAAAGATAATTGTTAAATCTTGAATATGAATTTAATATCTGCATGTTGAGTGTGTGTGAATGGGTGCGTGAGAGTATTTTAGCAATTGTTGTTACAGGATATCCCGAAATAAAAGTATTAATTTTGTACATTGCGCCCGTTAGGCGCGCGCCACATTCTGGCGCAGGATCTCTCTTTTGGAGGATGGAGACTTGTGGTACAGTGTCTTTTTTTTTTCTTGTTTTACCTTTTGATAAATGTTTTAATTGGTTGATTTGACCTCAGAATTAATATCGTTTGGTGACTATTTTGTGCGGAGGCAAAACAGCAGCTGGGCCTTCTGTAGTTGTAGTAGAACATATAATCCAGTTTTAGTTACCTATCTGTCCTTTAATCTGCTGTATCATTTTTGTGCATTACAGTTTCAGATATGGAGGTGGAGCTTCAGGAGTTAAGGGAGTTGGTGGCACAGCTGAGAGTAGACAATGAGAGGTTGCGTCAGGGACAGGCTGCAGCTGTGCCAGGTCCTAGTGACCAGCCCTTCGACTCCTCGGTACCATCAACAGCCCACAAGTAGTAATCCTGTTGTTGAAAGGTTGGTTTTAGTACCAAGGGATAGGAAGTGTCCTACGGGAAAATCAGGAATTGGGTTGTTTGAGTGGCTAGAGGAGGTTCAAGCTTGTGTGAGAGCACGTCATTTGTCTACATCCAAACGAGCATTTTTTTTTGTTTGATCATCTTGAAGGTGAGGCCCGTGAAGAAATTAAGAATCAGCCTAGTTCGGAGAGAGAGGACCCTGATAAAATTATTTCGGTGTTAAAAGAACTCTACGGGTGTTCAAAGTCTTATGTGGCCCTACAGGAAGCGTTTTTTCCCAGGCGACAACAAGACGGGGAGACATTGCATGAGTTCTCCCTCGCGCTTATGAGCCTCATGGCTCCGGTGAGGGAGCGTGCTCCCTATGGGATGGCTAACGCGGAGGACTTGCTACGTGATCAATTTGTCAAACACGTCCAGGATGGTGCATTGCAGCGCAAACTGATGCAGTATGTTCGGAGGCAGCCCACGGCCACCCTGCTCGATGTCCGGAGCGAGGCAACCCGGTGGGAATGGGAGGGTCTTCCTGGGGGTAGTAGGGGTCGAAGTCAGTCTGTTCCATTGGCATTTGGTCTCCAGTATGGGGTCCAAGACTCTAGTGGGTCAACCAACCCTCCGAATTTGTAGACATAAGGGAAATGTTGAGACTACAACAGGAGCAGCTAGATCAACTTACCCAGTTCCTTTCATCCTTGCACAGTTTTCAACCGCGCCAACCTCTATCCCGTCGTGGCCCTGTCATATGCCAGCGTTGTCAACAGCCAGGGCATTATGCAAGTGAATGTGATGGTGTGCGTGTCCCCTCTCGTGCTCAGTCATCATCTGTTCGTCAATCCTCCAATAGGCAGTCTCGCCCTCCTCAGGAGTCGGAAAACTAGTGCCCACCGGACTGCAGAGCCACAGTCCGGGGGGGGGGGGGTAAATCCTGGCTTGGTGGGAGTTTTGGAACTAATGTCTGCTTGCCCCCATGTTAAAGTGAGTATGGGGGGAGTTCAGGTCCCTTGTCTATTGGACACGGGTTCAGTGGTGTCTACTGTGATGGAGAGTTGGTTCCTTCAGAATTTACAGCCCTGGGCCATGATCGGCTGAAATCTTAGCTTAAGGCAGCTAATGGGCTAGCCATCCCTTATGTTGGCTACCTTGAGTTGGATGTGGAAATCTGTGGTACTTTTGTGCCACGGTGTGGGGTCTTGGTTGTTCGAGACCACCCTGGAGAGGTGTCTTCTGAGGTCCCTGGTATTCTGGGGATGAATATCATCCGCAGATGTTATCATGATCTTTTTGGACATCATGGGCAGGCCTTGTTTAATTTACCTTCGGTAACTGAGGCACCAAGGTCAGTTACACTGGCACTCCAGATGTGCAGCCAGCAACCATCCTCACGCCTCACCGGGAAGGTTAAAGTTAGAGGTAAGAAGGCATGTCGTATTCCTGGTGGCACAATGAAGATTGTGGCTGCAACGTGTTCTGAGCAGTTCTCGGGTAGGATTGTGCTGTTTGAGCCTTCCGAGAATGGCCTGCCGGCCGGGCTGCTGGCTTCGCCTGCTTTGGTTCGGGTCGTACGAGGCACTGCTTACATCCCAATGAACTGAAGAAGCCTTCTGGATAGAAGGCGAAACGTCTTCAAGAGAAGAAACCCAGTCCAGTTGACAGAGAAAACTACCTTGGATACAATGACCTGGATGACTGAGAATTTACACATACATCCCAATTGTAAATGTTGGCACCACTAGTGTTTTGTTGTATCCTCGCACCATTGCAGGCACTTTAGACAAAGGGTGTGTTGTCAGCATGCCTGCACGTGTCATCGAGGTGCCGACTAGTGTCGCTACCACCGCTTCTCAGGCTGTTTCGGATGTCACTCCTGATCTGATTGCGGCCATTGATTTATCAGCCCTGTCAGTCGAAGATCAGGGGACGGTGCAATCTCTCCTTCGACAACACGCCTCTGTCTTTTCTTCTCATGAGGGGGATCTGGGATGTACGAGCCTGATCAGCCACGACATTCCCCTCTTGGATGATGTGCCTGTTAGGCAGCGTCATAGGAGGATCCCACCATCTGAGTATGAGGTTGTCAAGGAGCATATCAATCAGCTGCTTGAAGCTCAGATAATCAGGGAGAGCAGCAGTCCTTATGGTTCTCCGATTTTACTGGTTAAGAAAAAAGATGGGACCTGCGCATGTGTGTGGACTATTGGCAGCTTAATAATAAGACAAGGAAGGACACGTTTCCTCTTCCTCGTATTGAGGAATCCTTGGATGCCTTGACCGGGGCTCGGTGGTTTTCAACCCTTGACTTGGCCAGCGGTTACAATCAGGTTCCCGTTACAGAGGCCGATAGGCCCAAGACCGCTTTTTGTACACCATTTGGCCTTTTTGAATGGAATCGGATGCCATTTGGCCTTTGTAATGCCCCCAGCACCTTCCAGAGGCTTATGCAGCGACTGTTTGGTGCCCAACAATGTCAGTCACTGCTTCTCTACTTGGATGACATTGTGGTGTTTTCATCCATGGTAGAACAACACCTGGAGAGGCTAAAGGTGGTGTTGGGGAGGCTGCAGGAGCAAGGCCTGAAGGCCAGGCTTGAGAATTGTGCATTCTTCCGGTGAGAGGTGCGGTACTTGGGTCACTTAGTTTCTGATCAAGGGGTCTCCACCGACCCTAGTAAAATAGAGGTGGTCGCCAATTGGCCGACCCCCACCACTGTCACTGAGTTGCTCTCATTTTTGGGTTTGGCGAGCTATTATCGCCGTTTTGTGGAGGGTTTTGCCAAGCTGGCAGCCCCCCTGCATCAGCTGGTAGCCAACCTGACTGGTAGGAAGCCTAAGGGCTCCGAAGAAGCAGTGGCAGGGAACTGGTCTGAAGAGTGTAATCAAAATTTTGAGGCTCTTAAAACTAAACTCACAATCACACCAGTGCTCGCTTATGCTGACTTCACCTTACCTTTTATTTTGGAGGTTGATGCAAGTCATAGTGGTCTTGGAGCTGTCCTCTCGCAGGAGCAAAACGGGAAGGTCAGACCCATAGCGTATGCCAGCAGAGGACTACGGCCCACAGAGCGCAATGTGGCAAACTATAGCTCCATGAAATTGGAGTTTGTTGCACTCAAGTGGGCTATGACTGAAAAGTTCAGGGAATACCTGCTGGGTCATAAATGTATTGTTTTTAGTCACTTGTTCACTGCCAAGCTTGGTGCTACTGAGCAACGATAGGCGGCCCAACTGGCAGCTTTTGATTTCGAGATCAAATATCGCTCCGGGAGGAACAACAAAAATGCTGATGCATTGTCCCGGAAGCACCCAGTTGGGCCCCAAGACCTAGAGGTGATGGTGTCGGGTACCTTGATCCCTGAACCCTTATGGCAGGCATTGCAGGGTCAAAGTCCATCTGCCAGCCAAGCTGCCATCGCTGCCTTGCCAGATCATGCACCTGCTGACCTTCAGGCCCTTCAACAGGCCGACCCCATCCTTCAGGAGGTTTTGGCCTTCTGGGGGCAGAAGCAGTGTCCCAACACCCAGGAGAGGAGGCTCATATCCTCCTCTGCCTGGGCTATCCTACACCAATGGGGCCGGCTAGTGGAGCGGGATGGTATTCTTTTCCGGAAGATATTCCGTGCTGATGGTAAGAAGGCTGTATTGCAGCTGCTGGTGTCCTCTGTATTAAAACGTGAGGTGATGGCCCAGGTTCACCAAGGGCATGGGCACCAAGAAGTGGAGAGAACAATAGAGGGAGAGGTGTTATTGGCCTGATATGTCTCCTGATGTGACCCAGTGGTGCAGGAAGTGTCAAAGATGCCAGGTTGCCAAGGACACACACCTGAACACCCGTAGTTTCATGGGGCATTTGTTGGCCTCTCAGCCCAATGAGATTGTGGCCATTGATTTTACATTGCTGGAGCCTAGTCGTAACGGTCTTGAAATTGTACTTGTTATGACTGACGTTTTCAGTAAATATACATTGGCTGTTCCTACCCAGGACCAACGAGCCACCACAGTGGCCCAGGCATTGTTCTCCGAGTGGTTCTTTAAATTCGGTGTCCCTGCTCGCATACACTCCGATCAGGGCCATAATTTTGAAAGCCCCCTCCTTCAGCAACTCTTCACCCTTTATGGTGTTGAACAATCTCACACCACCCCGTATCATCCCGCCAGTAATGGGCAGTGCGACAGATTCAATTGCACACTTCACAACTTGTTGCAAGCTTTTCCTGCCTCCTGTAAGCGAGATTGGCACTCATGCCTGCCGCAGGTACTCTACTCTTACAACACAACCCCCCATCAGTCGACTGGCGAATCTGCGTTTTATCTTATGTATGGACGAGAACCCAGATTGCCGGTCGATTTCCTGCTGGGTAGGGTCGAAAACCCAGTTGAGGGTGAGATCCATGAGTGGGTTGAGGAACATCAAACCCACCTCCTGGCATTTGAAGGAGCCAGGGAAAGGTTGAGGGTGGTAGCAGAGCGCCGGAAGAGGATTCATGACCAGCATGTTCGGTACCCACCCCTAGTGGTGGGGCGGCTCGTGTGGTTACGCAAACATGGATTAAGGGGGCGTCAGAAGATCCAGGACTTATGGGGTCCTACTGTGTATAGCATCGGGGCAAAATGGCATCGAGGGCACCACAAGAAGGGGGGTCAGTTTATACTATCGCACCCACGGATGATCAGACCAAAGTGCAGAGGGTCCATCGCACCTTGTTGAAAGCCATGGTTGGAGAGGCCCCCTTGGGTGGGCAATTGGTCCCTAGTTCCTCTTCTAGTGATCAGTCCCTATTGGACGAGCAGGCAGGTGAGGAAGACTTGTTTGTTTTGGAACCTGGGGTGGGCCTCGCTGATGCCCCCAGTGTAGCACCTGTTGTAATGCCTAGTGCTTCTTCTGACCAGGACCCTGTTGCAGCCTTTGGGGCAACATCGGCGCCATCATTGGGTGTAGACCCCACTGGTACAACTGCCATGACTCAAGTAACTCCCGGGATACCATTGCCAGATGCGGCTTCTGCCGGTTCAGATCCACTAAGTGTCCCTCTGACCCAAGCAGATAATTCGCTACTTGTACCCCTGGCAGTTTCATCTACCAGTGGCCCCATGGAACACGGGCTGCGAAGATCAAATAGATCAACAGCTGGTCAGCACCCTAACATTCATCATCTCCCAAGGCCAGTCGCAGATCCTGCGGTCGGGGCAGAAAGGCCCCCAGCCTCCGTGGTGAGAACAGTGGTTGCACTTCTTCAGCCATGGTTGTGATGTCATAAGGGATCAGTTGTTCCATAGTCGGGCTGACGATGCAATTCCTGGGGGTAGATTGTGGCAGCATGGAGTTCATGCTCTGCCCATCACCTTAATTGTTGGGGAAGTTGCAGCTGTGGCATTCCCCTTAAAAGGAGACTGTGCTGCATGAGCTGCTCTTTCTTGTTGTTGAGCTTTTGGGTGCCATGCCACAGCTCACTTGGTCCTCCTCAACTGATTGCTGTGCGGTCGGGCCGTGCTATCCCATGAGCACCTGGGTCTGCTGTCATCAGAGCTGGGGAGCCTTGACATTGGATTGGTTGCGTGAGTATTGCGTCACTTCCTGTCTCCTCTATCGTTCGTTGGTTGCATTGTGCACGGGGTGCCGTATTCACTTAATATTGAACACTTGGTGTGTTGTATTCACTTAATATTGAACACTTGGTGTGTTGTATTCACTTTACTTAAAATTTTGAACACTTGGGACATTCTAGTCACCTAATATCAACAGTGAGAAACAACCCATATTAAACAAATACAGGGCTTCGCCGATCACTAGCGTTAGCATGGCCTCACCGTCTGTTTCACGCGGTGTCTTTGTCTGTTCAGCGTGCGAAATGTTTAGTTACTCCTCTGCCTCCCTTAGTGAAGGGAATAGGTGCAGAAAGTGTAGTTTATTTATGGCTATGGAGGCAAGACTTAGCGAGCTTGAGACGCGGTTCCGCAGTTTGGAGTTAGCTGGAGTTGCGTCAAGTAGCCAGGGTAAGCTAGCTGCTGCGGCGCCGCCTAGCGTAGCTACAGCTAGCGGTCCCCCGGCAGCAGCCGAGCAGCCGGCTAGCCAGGGCGGCTGGGTGACGGTTCGTAGGAAGCGTAGCCCAAAACAAAGGCCCACGGTGCACCACCAACCGCTTCCCGTGGCTAACCGCTTTTCCCCACTCGGCGACACACCCGCTGAGAAACCGACCCTGGTAATTGGCGACTCTGTTTTGCGCCACGTGAAGCCGACTCCAGCGACCATAGTTAGGTGCATTCTGGGGGCCAGAGCGGGCGACATAGAAGCAAATTTATGGCTGCTGGCGAGACGTAATCGTAAATTTGGTAAAGTTATTATTCATGTCGGAGCCAACGACACCCGGCTTCGTCAGTCTTGGAGTCGGTGTGTAACTACGCAAAAACGATGTCGGACTCCGTAGCATTCTCTGGTCACCCTTCCCAATCTGGCCAGTGATGAGATGTTTAGCCGCATGTCATCGCTTCGTCGCTGGCTGTCACGGTGGTGCCCCGAAAACCAGGTGGCCTTTATAGACAATTGGAGCACCTTTTGGGGAAAACCTGGTCTGATTAGGAGAGACGGTGTCCATCCCACACGAGATGGTGCTTCTCTCATTTCTAGTAATCTGGCTAATTTTATTAGACCCAAAGTGACCTGACAATCCAGGGTCCAGACCAGGATGCAGAGTTGTAGTCTTACACACCTCTCTGCTGCTTCCTTAGAACCCTCATCCACCAACAATAACATATTTAACACTATAGAGGTAGTCTCTGTTCCACGGTTAAAAGTTCACCAAGCACAGAGCAGGGGAGCGGTCAATCACCAAAATCCTATTAAAATTAATACTGAAGCACAAGTCGGAGAAACTAATATCACAATTAAGTGTGGACTGTTAAATATTAGATCTCTTTTGTGTAAATCCCTGTTAGTGCACGACCTGATAGCGGATCATCATTGATTTATTTTGTCTTACTGAGACCTGGCTTCAGGAGGAGGAGTATGTGATCTTAAATTAATCTACTCCTCCTACCCATCTTAATTATCATATTCCACGTGTTACTGGTCGAGGAGGGGGAGTGGCAGCAATCTATCACTCCAAGTTATTAATTAATCCCAGACCAAAACATAGCTTCAGTCATCTGAACTGGAGGACATAAAAGCCACTTCTGTTTGTAGTTGTATATCGGCCCCCTGCTGGGCCACATTCAGAGTTCCTGTCTGAGTTCTCTGATTTCTTATCTGACTTGGTCCTTAGAACGGAAAAAGTCATTATCATTGGAGACTTTAATATCCATATGGACGTTATAAATGACAGCTTTAGAAATGGCTTCATTTCATTACTTGAGTCAGTTGGTTTCCTCCAGCAGATAAACCAATGTGAGGGTGATGTTTGGTCACCCGCGCTGTTCGTTTACTAGACTCAGATCAACCACACAGACAACAGGAGGCCTTGCAAGGGAGAGCTGACGAGCAGTTCAAGCTTCCTCTCTCAACTCCGTCAGTCTGCTGCTCGCTCTCCTCTTTTATTTGGTTCACACAAGATTTGTATCAAAACAACTTCATGATTCCTTCTCCTCCCATCCCTACGACTTCCTCGTGTCCTTGAACATGATACCTCCCAGTGCTGGGTACATAACAGCTACAATACTTGAGTCAAACACTCATACATTCTTTTTGATTAAACATTCTATATCTACTTACTATACTTACTATAGCATTGAAACGATAATAGTAATAACAACAATAATTCTTCTTACATTTCCCTCCTGTTTATCGTTAAATGCGTCTAGATTCTCATTGTCAGTATTACATCATTTCATTTCATGAAATTTAAATGCATTACGTTATTTTCCTAGAAACACATTTCTTACACTCAGAGTTCAACATGGGTACAGCTTAAGACATCTCAAACATTTCATTTACATCGTGCATCACATTTGTCCATTCTTCTTCTGATTCCTCTTCATCGTTGTCCAGTAGAGATTGTTCTTCCACCTGCAGCAAAGTACTAGTAACAGCTGATCCCACGAGCCGGCCAATGCAACCCCGAACAAGAGGTACTACACAGCAAGCTAGTATGGCTAATACTAGCAGCACTATCCCTATCATCATTCCTATCTTGAACAACAGTTCCCTCCACCTTGACAACATCCCTGTAAGCCAGTCTGGTGGGGGACTACCATCGTCAATCATAGCTCTCTGTAGTTTAGTTAAATTTTTCAATGCGCTATCTATCAGGTGACCGTCCGCATCATTCTCTGGGATGAACGTACAACAGTAATCTCCTACCATTGCACACACTCCTCCCTGGGGGGCCGTTATGAGATCTAAGGCCATCCTATTCTGCATGGTCATCAGTCTTAGCGCTGTCATTTCTTCCTTGACTCCTGTGAGAGCAACTTTTGTCAAATTAGTAAATACTTTCAACCTATAATCAACTGTTTCCAATCTCAATATGTTCTTTCCTATTCCTAGCCACGGAAAGAGTGTCATGGTCACTTTATTTCCGGTTGACCAATGCTTAAACTCTCGTGGTACATCTGTGCCCCACACTGAGTCATGTGGTTTGAACTCGTCATTCAAATCTCTCCTGGAACGCAACTGTGGTGCAGATCTAGGATTAGCAGCATAAATTATGACTGTGTGATCCTTGAGATGTACTGGAGCACACACTCCTGACCAGTTTGCTGGTAGGTCTGCATACGCATTGTGTCCACATAACCACCATCCCTTATCCACTAATTGCGTGCCTTTGTCTCCTGGCGCGAAAGCGGGATAGTTACATGTACAGTTATAACCTTCTGGACACCTCTGTGTTGCTTCATCTAAGGTATATGCACCACATAAGTGCCGGGGGTCATCAATGCACTCCTGTTCACTGTTCGAAACTTTTATTTTGCTGTAGACACGTTTTCCGATAAGGCCGACCAGCAGTTAAACCTCACATCACGATTGACTCCCAGTGCGCATGACGTATAAACAACTTTACAGACATCCTTGTGTAACGACCCCAAATCTCTACCACCACTCCGTGCATAACAGTATGTGTGATTTATTGCACCTAGCACAGGGAATCTGAATCTATTGGCTTTCCCTGCCATTGTCCGTAGTGGCTCTTGGGTGCAGTTGCTGCGAGTGAACCACGTTCCGTCCAACAAATTGAGTGTGAAGTTCGTGTCACGGCTTAGCCCTATGTGGACAAAGCACTGTCCTACACTCCCTGTCATTGGTTCAGCAGTTACTCGCGGTGTATGCACAGAAACTGGTAGCATAGAACAAACGTAACAACGAGAATGATTCTGTATCCGAGCTGTGAAATTAGCATAGCGCCACCATGTATTCAAACTGTAAGTGTGTGAGGACTCTGGATCTTGTTCTAACCATGAATGTTCTAAATGGCTAACTACGGTGCGTTTAGCGCGCGCGTAGCTCTCATCCTGTCTCAGAGCATCTTTCTGTCCCTGATTACCTCCCTCCTGTCGGAAGTTCCAAAGACCAAAACTCACGAGTCCCGCCGTCACAGCACTCACCGCAATTAGGAAGAACAACTTCATTTCCTTTTAGATCCTCTTCACAGGTTCCGACGGGGTTCAGCCGTTGCTGGACCTATACAGGCCGTCAGCCGTTTATGGAGAGTCCGCCACTGCTCCCTCGCCTTCACCTGGAAGAATTTTCTGTTTTTTACAATGGGAAAGGTGTATCCACGACAGTTTCCCATCCACTCGAACTGCAGTCTTTGTGGTCAGCTGTACTTGATAAGGACCTTCCCATCTAGGCGTGTTCCACCTCTTCCGCACAAACTTCTTCACCCACACGTAGTCGCCTGGTCGAATGGGTTCCTGGGTGGTGGAATCTGTGGAAGACACAGGACTAGGCAGAACATTTACTGTATTCACACATCGGTTAAGTAACACTTTTTTCAGATAATCTGCTATTGTTTCCTCAACATGTTTTAGCTCATTTGTTGTTGCAAAGTATGGTAGGCAATAAGGCCGCCCATATAATGTTTCAAAAGGTGTGATGCCTGTTTTCTTGTGTGGTGTTATGTGCATCCATAATTTCACCAGGTCGAGACAAAACATCCAGTTCTTTCCTGTCTCGTCCATACATTTCTTCAGTCTGTTCTTAATAGTACCATTGACTCTTTCAACCAACCCTGCACTCTGGGGGTGGTATGCGCAGTGATTCTTCAAATCAATGTCCAAAGTTACTCCTACAGTTTTCACTATCTCATTTACAAAATGGCTTCCATTGTCGCTCCAGATGACCTTCGGGATGCCAAACCTGGGAATGATTTCTCTACATAAAACTTTTGCTACTGTCAGTGCATCTGCTTTTGCTGTGGGGAAAATTTCCACCCACCTAGTAAATCCATCTAACACTACTAGACAATATTGTTTACCTTCACATGGTGTTAGCTGAATAAAATCTAGAAAAACTGTGTGAAATGGATGATTTGGTAATGGTGTAGTGCCTGCAGGGGCCTTAAGGGCTCCCTGTGGGCTGTGTTTTACACAAATAGCACATTGTGAACAAAATTTTTTTGAGTAGGTATGAAATCCTATAGTATAATAATGTTCATTAACCATCTGTACCATCCCTCCTGTTGAGACATGGCATGGCCCATGGCTCACTAATGCTGCCCATTTATGCATATTCCGGGGAAGGATTGGTTTGTTTCCTATGGTTAACAGTCCTTTGTCATCCAGTTTGGCTCCTCGCTTCTTCCACGTGGCCTTTTCTTTTTCTGGAGCACTTTGTTGCATTTCTTTTAGAATATCATTATCTGCAGGTTCTAAGGTAAATGATTCTTCATTATCAAGAAGTGTGTTGTTATTTGCTGCAGCCTTTGCGGCTCTGTCAGCAAAGGCATTGCCTTGTGAGACTGCGTCTGTGTTGTTAGTATGTGCAGTGCATTTACATACAGCTATTTTGCGTGGCTGCTGTACTGCAGCTAATAACTTTTTTAACAGTTCTGCATGCATGACCGGTTTGCCGGTCGACGTTTTCATCCCTCTTAAATTCCATTGTTGAGCAAACACAAACAGCGTGGAAAAAGCATATTGACTATCTGTGTAAATGGTAACATCTTGTCCTTTGCTTAGTTCACAGGCACGTGTGAGTGCGACGAGTTCTGCAGCTTGAGCAGAATAGGAGGAGGGAAGTGATTTCGCCTCCACCACCTCAGTTGCTGTAACTACTGCATAGGCAGTTCTAGTGCGTCCACAGTCATCCTTTCTCGATGATCCATCCACAAATAGTGTCTGTCCTGTAGTCAACGCGACATCACTGAGATCTGGTCGCGGCAGGACCTTGGTGGAGACCTCATCCAAGCAGTTGTGCTGGTGTCCCTCTTCTGCGGTGGGTAGCAGCGTCGCTGGGTTTAAGGTCGTACAGCGTCGAATCGTCAGATTCGGCTGAGACAGCAACACTGCCATGCAGGAAAGATGACGTGCGGGCGACAGGAATGCGATCTTACTTTGTAGCAGCAGTATTGATACTGCATGTGGAACTAGCAAAGTTAGCTCATGATATAGCACCACTCCTGCGGAGGCTTTTACTGCCTCAGATGCTGCCACCACTGCTTTAACGCATGGTGGGAGTGCACAAACTACGGGATCTAGCTTGTGGGAGTAGTAGGCCACTGGCTGCCTCTTATCTCCGTGTTTTTGCAACAAAACTGAAGTCATAAAATTACCTTTGCAATCTACGACCTGCTCAAAAGGCTTCTGATAGTCTGGCAGCTTTAACACTCCAGCACCTACAAGGGCCTGCTTTGTGTGTGTAAATGCTTCTTCAGCTTCAGGGGTCCAAGTTAACACATCAGTCATTGCTAAGGGATTATCATACATCAATGCTTGTAAAGGGGCAGTTATTTTCGCATAATCTAAGATCCATGATCTGCAAAAATTCACAAGTCCTAAGAATGACATCATCTGCTTCTTTGTTTTTGGTTTTGGGGCTTCAAGCACTGCTGTTTTCCTCGACTCGAGAATAGCTTTGCCATTATGTGTCAAAACATGGCCCAGATAAATCACTTTCTGCTTCACCAGCTGCAGTTTGCTTTTGCTTAATCTATGGCCTTGAGCGGCTAGCCAGTGTAGAAATGCTAGCGTGTCTGACCAACAATCTGCCTCTGTTTTTGACGCCATGAGGATGTCATCCACGTAGACGAGGATTTGACTTCCACACGGAGGTTTAAACTTAGCTAACGATGACATCATTACCTGAGAAAAGATTGTGGGACTCTCACAGTAGCCCTGAGGTAACCTTGTCCAGGTGTACCTTCGTCCTTGAAACGTAAATGCAAACCAAAACTGGCTGTCTGGATGTACTGGTACAGAGAAGAATGCATTGGATACATCGATCACCGTGTACCACTGATGTTCAGGGTTTAAGTCATTCAGCAGAGTGTATGGATCTGCGACTAAAGGAGACCTAGGGACCACTGCAGCATTTACAGCTTGCAGGTCCTGCACCATCCGCCAGCCGGTAGATGGTGGTGACTTCCTTACTGGAAATAGGGGTGTATTTACAGGAGACTCAGGACACTCTCTGATGACTCCTGCTTTAAGCAGTGAGTTAAATATCGGAACAATACCCTCCTGTGCGTCAGTCTTAAGGGGATATTGTCTCTGAAATGGTCTATAATCTGATTTAGGGATTATTTTTACAGGTTCTGCTCCCTTTATAAGACCTACATCTGCAGGTCCTTCCGACCATAATTCAGGGGGAAGCTCTTTCAGCTTCTCCTCTTCCTCCTGCGTGAGGAAGATGTTTTCTTCTCATGAACTCTGGTCTGTGAGGTGCGTTGCTGGATGTGTCAGCAACCATGTTTTAAGGGGAATACGCCACACCTGGAACTGATCATTAAAATCAACCTCACCCTTAGGCCTATAGGGTAGGCTGCTCCAGTGTTTTACGTCACATCCCAAGTCTTGCCATCTTTTCTTAAGCGGTTTAGCAATAGAAACATGTGGTACAGAACCTGACACTTTGAATAGCGCTGCTGCTTCGGCGGAAAGGCTTCCTGCCGAGCAGACAGCTGTCTGACCACACACATATAGGTGCATAATTACAATCATTTGTGGATCTTTCAGTTTAGCAAACTTCTCTGCATAGCTTGATGTGCCGTGTGGGTCTGATTTACAGAATCTACCTATGCCCTCCACGTGCATGGTTACATGCAGGACAGCTTGATTGTGGAGCTGGGCTTCAGGCTGTAAGTATGACAGAGCTTTACCATATATCATAGTGATTGGGTCAGAAAATGGAGGGGGCTGCTTTTCAGGAATGTCAAGTGACCAAAATTTACTGCACATCTCTCCTTCTCTTACCCACAGATTAATCATTCTATCTACAGACCACATCCCTTCGGCTGTGGTACGAATCATCAACTGAAGCTGAGAGATAAGATCTCTTCCTAACAGATTTACGGGACATGTGGTGGAGATCACGAAAGGGGCTTTAAGTGTGATTCCACTCACAGGGTCACAAACATCTACAGGAACTGACATTCTTTCTTTAGTTATGAGACCATTTGCTGATCTCACAAAAATCTGTGTAGAAGTTGGTGCCAGGGCTATTGGATCTCTAATTACTGATTTACCTGCACCCGTGTCTACTAAGAATGTTAAAGAATTACCTAACACGGTCAGTTGTATTTCTGGTTTGCCTTCAGCAAACAGGAAGATGGTTTCTAAGTCTAAAACATCTTCTAAGTCATCTTTTTCAAATTGGTCAAATTTTGTGCCCTGATTTGTTTTAATTTTTGTGACATCTTTTTCCAGTTCTAGTCATTGTTGAGGTGGATTAGAACCTTGCTGCTGTCCTCTATTATATCTCTGGTCACGTTGTTTCTTTCTGCAATCACGTTCCCAGTGTCCATAATTTTTACAATAATGACACTGATCTTTTTCACTGAAATTGCCTCCTCCTCCCCTTCCGCCTCGGCCTCGCCCACGTCCTCGGCCTCGGCTTGGGAGAGGATTGGCATTGAAAAACATGCCTGTTGATTGGTTCTTACTTTTTTGGCATTGTCTTTCAGCATGCATAGCATGTTGTTCATAGTGGTTTAGGTTACTAGTTCCAAAATCAACTAATTGTCTCTCTACCCAGGTTTTTATCTCTGATTTTGATCCCCCATGTATAGCTTGCTTTAACTGCTGTTGGTAGGGACCTTCTGGTTCTTCCGCATACGGAATTCCACTATTTTTTCGGAACACATCTTTCATTCTCATGCTATAGTCTTCAAAACTTTCGTCAGTCTTTTGTCTTGTGGCCGTAATGGCGCTGTAGTCAGCTCGTCTGGTAAAAGTAGTTCGCATGCGCTCGTACAGTCTGTCAAGTCTGTCATTTAGTTCTTGGCTGCCAGGCTGCCATGGTTGTTGAGTGACTGGATCCACTGGGACCCAATCTCCTCTGACAGTGCCCCATTTCTTGCCATTAACGCACATGAGGACTTGCTGGGTTTCAGTACCGTTAGTATGGTAACTTCTTAGTAACTGTCTTATGTCTTGGATGCACAACTCTATGTCCATTTGGGGCAAGGTTATGTCATCACAAGCTTTTTTACAGTCTTCTGGAGTCCAGGTTCTATACACCAAGATAGTAGGATCTTGACCCTGCACACCGGCTTGTGGATTTGCAACCTGGATCAGTGGGTACATCTGCACAGTGTTGTCCTGCATGTGATAATTTCTGTACTGGGCTCCCGATGGAAAGGGACCCAAAAAGGGATTAGTGCTCAGAGCCAGGGGATCTAAGGCTCCGGGCGGGTCCAATAGGACCGCCTGAGGGAGAGCTGGTGGAGCAAGAGGTGGAGGAACATACGGAGGAGGCACATTTATCTGTCGACTCCTGCATCCTGTTTCGTTGTCCTCCGCCCTCACGTACGCACTCAGCGATGGGTAAAAGGGGTTCTCATTTTTCTCTTCTTTCTCTCTTTTCCGTTTCTCCTTTTCTTGATTTTGTTTCTCTCTTCTATATTTTGATTCAGTGAGCCAGAGATGACATTGTGTCAACCCCACCTTTACTTTTGGATGTTTTTTTCCATATTCTATTAAATCTTCTTTTAATTTTATAATATTGCCTGGCCTGTCTAAGTTACCATCCCAATTGAACTTAGTCATCCACAGCTGAACATATGAGCATGAACCTGGATATTTGTCTTCCATGTGTTTACACGATGCTGGGATTTCGAATTCAGCACCTTTTGTGGAATGTTGGTTGCCCATGTTTGCACTTTATTTATCAGTTTTTATATACTTGAGTGGAGACGCCTGATCTCCCGACTGAACAACCCTCAATCCATACAGGATATCTAGTTCAGTCCCTCCGCCGTGGCCTTATAACCCCTCTTTTTTAATCAGGAGAGTATACACCAAGCTTCTACCTCCGAGGAGGCGGGTGTATCTTGCCTCTGCTTCTCTCCTGATGACCAGGCAGGTAATACCGCGGTATATTCCGTGTAGCGCTTTTTGTGTCTTATACTCACTCCGTTGTCGCTATGGTTTCTCTCTGAGTTGTTTTAGTGCCTTCTTCCCGTCACTGGAGATGGTCGCCCTGGGAGGGACGAAGACCGGCCTTCCGTCAACTCGTGATGAAAGGTCTTTCACTTCGGACGTCCTTTTGACTCCGGCTGCGCACAGACTTCGGCGTTCGGTCGTCCCACGGCGCTCCTCTCCAGGTCTTGGGATCCGGCTCGAAGGACCAATTTTTGTGAGGGTGATGTTTGGTCACCCGCGCTGTTCGTTTACTAGACTCAGATCAACCACACAGACAACAGGAGGCCTTGCAAGGGAGAGCTGACGAGCAGTTCAAGCTTCCTCTCTCAACTCCGTCAGTCTGCTGCTCGCTCTCCTCTTTTATTTGGTTCACACAAGATTTGTATCAAAACAGCTTCATGATTCCTTCTCCTCCCATCCCTACGACTTCCTCGTGTCCTTGAACATGACACCTCCCAGTGCTGGGTACATAACAGCTACAATACTTGAGTCAAACACTCATACATTCTTTTTGATTAAACATTCTAAATCTACTTACTATAGCATTGAAACGATAATAGTAATAACAACAATAATTCTTCTTACACCAACCAACTCATAACTTCAACCACACCCTAGATCTAGTTCTGACTTATGGTGTTGAGGTAGAACATGTGTCAGTGTTCCCTCAGAACCCAGTCCTGTCAGACCATTCTTTGATCACTTTTACATTTATGATTAAGGATTCTTCTATGCTCAGAACAAAGTCTTACTATAGCAGATGTCTTTCAGACAATGCTGTAGCTAAGTTTAAGGAAGTGATCTCTGTGCTGATCCCAGGACCACCGTGTGTTTCCCCAGGGATCAGTCATTATAATCTTAGCCCTGCTGAGGTTGACTCTATTGCTGAAGGTGCAGCAACCTCACTGAGAAGCACGCTTGATTCTGTTGCCCCCTTGAAAAAGAAAATAGTAAATCAGAGGAGGTGTGCCCCCTGGTATAATTCACATATCAGGACCCTCAAGCAGAAAGTGCGAAGACTGGAAAGGAAGTGGCATTCTTGTAAAATAGACAGCTGCCATGTAGCCTGGAAAGACTGTCTATTAGTTTACAAAAAGGCCCTTCGCAAGGCTAGAACAGCTTATTTTTCTTCTTTGATTGAGGAAAATAAGAACAACCCCAGGTTTCTTTTCAGCACTGTGGCCAAATTAACCAAGAGTCACAGTGTTTTAGATCCACGTATCCCTTCTTCCCTTAGTGGTGAAGACTTCATGAGCTTCTTCACTGATAAAGTTCTAGCTATCAGAGAGAAAGCTAACCAGGCCATCCCAACAACTGGACCATCACCAGATGTGCCGACTGTGGGAACATACAGGGTCTCCAACGAGCCCTTAAGCTCCTTCAGCCCTATATATTTTTCTGAGGCGTCATCGCTAATTCAGAAATCCAAGACCACCACGTGTCTTTTAGATCCCATCCCAACACACCTGTTGAAGGATGTTTTACCATTGATAGGCAGTTCTATCCTGGACCAGATCAATGGTTCTTTAGTGTCAGGTTATGTACCCCGGTCCTACAAGGTGGCAGTGATTAAGCCGTTGCTTAAAAAACCATCACTGGATCCTGATGTCTTAGCAAATTATAGGCCAATATCCAACCTTCCTTTTATCTCTAAAGTTCTAGAGAAGGTGGTGGTGACTCAGTTACTGGAGCACCTGCAGAGGAACAGCCTGTTTGAGATGTTTCAGTCAGGCTTTAGAGCTCACCACAGCACAGAAACAGCACTTCTTAAGGTCACTAATGATCTTCTCATAGCTTCCGATCATGGACTGGTCTCTATGCTGGTTCTGCTGGACCTCAGTGCTGCTTTTGATACAGTTGATCACAGCATCCTGTTACAGAGACTGGAACATGTGATTGGGATTAAAGGGACAGCACTAGACTGGTTTAGATCATACTTATCTGATAGATACCAGTTTGCCCATGTCCATGGTGTTCCCTCCTCATACAGTAGGGTTAGCCATGGAGTTCCTCAAGGTTCTGTACTCGGACCAATCCTCTTCACATTGTACATGCTTCCCTTAGGGAACATTATTCGGCAGCATGGGATAAATTTTCATTGTTATGCTGATGACACTCAGCTCTATTTATCCATGAAACCCGAGGAGACAGAGAAGTTAGTGAAGCTCCAGACCTGTCTTAAAGACATAAAGTCCTGGATGTCTTCAAATTTCCTCCTCCTTAACCCAGGAAAAACTGAGGTCATGGTGTTTGGTCCTGAACCTCTCAGGGATAGATTAGATCACATGATCACTCTAGATGGTATCTCATTAGCATTTAGTCTCTCTGTGAGGAATCTAGGAGTAACTTTTGACCAAAATCTCTCCTTCAACTCACACATTAAATTAGTCTCTAGAAGTGCCTTTTTTCACTTGAGGAACATCACAAAGATCAGGAAACTGCTGACGCGGCACGATGCTGAAAAGTTAGTCCATGCATTTGTTACTTCCAGGCTGGACTACTGTAACTCCTTATTATCAGGGTGTCCAAACAACTCTTTAAGAAGCCTCCAGTTGATCCAAAATGCTGCAGCCAGAGTTCTGACAGGTATTGACAAAAGAGATCACATTACTCCTGTAATGGCGTCGCTTCATTGGCTGCCCGTTAAATTTAGAATAATTTTTAAAACCCTTCTTTTGACCTACAAGGTCCTCAGAGGCCTAGCTCCATCCTACCTGGAGGAGCTAGTGATACCTTATCAGCCCAATAGACCGCTCCGCTCTCAGAATGCTGGTCTACTTGTGGTTCCCAGAGTTTCCAGGAGTAGAATGGGGGGCCGAGCATTTAGCTACCAGGCCCCCCTGCTATGGAACCAGCTCCCTGTCCAGGTACGGGAGGCTGACTCCATCGCTACTTTTAGGATCAGACTCAAAACCTACCTCTTTGAAAAAGCTTATTGTTACTAATTCAGTAGTTCCAGTTACTATCATAGACAGACAAATTATCATACTTAGGGGGTCGTCTAATCGTTAGGTCACATCTTAGTTATGCTGTTATAGGCCAAGGCTGCCGGGGTCCGGAAACATGATCACCTGACAGGCCTCTGTCACTCCACTGGGTCATGGTTTCCTCTCCTCTCCTCTCCTTTCCTCTCCTCATCAAGCAGACTAGTTATGCTGATTCTTGTGTAGTTTTTCTGCTCCTCCCCCTTCTCCTCTCTCTTTACCCAGCCGGCCATCAGCAGGAGGGTCCCCCTACATGAGCCTGGTCCTGCTCAAGGTTTCTTCCTGTTAAAGGGGAGTTTTTCCTTGCCACTGTTGCTTGTCTGGGATCACGCCCTGGGATTCTGGAAAGCGCCTTGAAACAATTTTGATTGTATAAGACGCTATATAAATAAAGATTGATTGATAAAGATTGATTGGTTTGTCAGCTGTTTAGCCCTGCTGGTGGGAACGCTATAGTGGCTCGGTGTGCGTCTGCACTTTAGAGATTTTTTTCCTTTACCTGACGGAGAAATTGTTACAGGTGCCGGCCCTAGTGTGCTTTCCTCCCGTTGCTGTTGGTCGGCTGCTGTTTTGCCCTCCGCATTGGGTTTATCGCGCATGCTCCCAACTGTCACTCCTGTCTACCTCTGAGAGGTATCATCGTGTGGTGTCCAATCTAAAGTGCGAGTGTGTGAGTGAACTGCACCTCTAGGAGGACTATGATCGCCTTTATTTGGTTTAACGTTTTGTTGCGGGGGGGGGGGGGGGGATTTGGGGCTGATTTGTGGTGTTCATTGTTTTGTGTGGGTTATTTTTGCATGTTATTTGAGGTTTGATTAAGTGTGTCCTTTGTTTGTGTGGGTTACTTTGCATGTTTATTTGGGTTTGACTAAGTGTGCTCTTTGTTCGTGTGGGTTGTTTTTGCATGTTATTTGGGTTTGATTAATCGTGTTATTTGTGTGCTGTGTGGGTTATTTTTGTATGCTTATTTGGGTTCTATTATCATGTATGTTTCCTGTTATTTTCTAATTGGTGCCGATCCTACCCTGTAGGTTGAAGGTGTTTTAAAGATAATTGTTAAATCTTGGATATGAAATTATTAATATCTGCACGTTGAGTGTGTGTGAATGGGTGCGTGAGAGTATTTTAGCAATTGTTGTTAGAGGATATCCGGAAATAAAAGTATTAATTTTGTACATTGGACCAGTCTCTTCCCCCCACTAGAAAACACTTGGGCGGCCTTGATAATAATTCTCCAGGTGGAATTCCTGGGGTGGCGTTGTCGAGATTTAGAGAAGAGATATACTGAGCCCCGTTAGGCGCGCGCCACATGTTCACAGTTTTAACTCTTTACAATTTTGACAAGAAATATATTTATATAGAGCAAAATATTGTAAGTTATATATAAGTTTTGTTGTAGAATAATATTCCTGTCTGTTTTTATCCCTATTCAAAAACATTTACATAAATGTTCATCCTGTTCCACCTGCAGCCTAGTGTGCTTTGAGTTTTGCCCCCAGGTGCAATTGAGTTTGATACCCCTGTCCCAAAGGGTCCACAAAAGAGTTGTCTCACAATCAGAAACCACTAACCTTACTCAACTCAATAAACCAGATTACAGTTATTTTTTTCCAGTGAGACACACTCATGAGTTCTATAGAGTACATCATCGTCTTTTTTTTTCATCCAGACAATGAATCTTAAACCTATTGGGGAAATGCAGCAGTAGTTTGGCTGTGCTGTTGCAGACTTCCTGTTGCTTGTATGAAAGGTGCTAAATCTCTAGGACAGAAGTCACATTGATATGGGCGTTAGGGTCCTAAGTGTTGTTTGGCATTTTTTGTTGGTAGTTTCTCTATTCTTTCTCCAGTGGACGTGGTGGGGCCATTTTCTGGCAGCTGTCGCGGATGACAGTCACACCTGCTGCCTTTTGGCCATCAACTGGCTTTTTAGGCCCTGGGCTCCTGTTCACCAATGTCAGATTGTTCCATCAGTTTAGTGGTAGATGTGGACTCTCAGAATCTACTCGGTGGAGCTTTGTGAGCTAGTAATGTGTTTGTTCTTCTCTCTTAAGGTCACCACACTTCCCTCCCTTCGTGAACAATTTTGCCGGATCTCTTCCCCGTGTCGAGCAAGTTCTTTCCCCCCTGTGGCGTTTAAGATTTCTTTCAGTTAAATAAACCCTTTGATACCAAGTTGGCTGTGTTCTGTCTGCATCCGGGACCTGTTCAAACTAAACCGTAACAACGGGTGTGGGGTTTTTTTTATACCAAAGTTATTTGTCATATGGTTGTTTTTGTCCACACCAAAACTGGTATTTTGAAAGCCTGAATAAAAAAATGTCCTACAGAGAGGACAAATCTCAAAACGCTGCCCTGGTGTTTCCACGTCTGTAATGTATAGTCTATCTCGCACATGCACTTACTCCACCACCAGCAAAATCTTTTTCTTGTTGTTGTGGTTAGTTTTCCTTTAATCTTATATACATGCTCCATTATTTCAAACCAAGATCTCTAAAGGCTCTAATCTATTTTTTTTACAATTTCTCCTTATCTCTCTAGGTGCCATGTCTGCCAATGGTTCAATCATTTTGGATATCATTAGATGTACATTTTGCAATCTTCTCATCCTTCTCCAAGGGACACTCCATCAGCAGCAGGCTGTTTTTTTTCCTCTTTGTCATATGTCATCACAATGACAACATCATCATTATCCCTTTACGATGCAGGATGGCTTTCATATTGCAAACAACCCTCTCATTAAAAATTCTGTAAAATTGCGTCCTAAAAGATATATAAAAGGTAAATTTGTTGACAATATGGTACTTACTTTTTCATATGTTACTGAGAGATGTAGTTCAGTTTATATATAAAAAATGTAAACATGAACTTTGCTGGTCTGAAAACAATATTTTTTTAACACTTAAAATATACATCTCTCATGCATTTATGTAAATACAGTGTGTAGCTTTCTATGCTATGTATGTAGCAAAAGACTTTTATTTTTATATCTAAATATTTAAATATATCCTATTTTCATTTTTGTTTCATTGAGTTTGTTTTTGTTTTGGTCCCTCTTCTGAACTGTTGATACAGTATATTACTGTCAATCAAATTTAATTTTGCTAAATTTTTGCTTTACATGAGATAATGTTTTAACTAATATATAATAATATAAAAGACTACATCAAACAATGACGCTTGAAATAATGTCAAGATTAAAGCACATTCTATCTAATGATACAATCAAACATCCTTACTGCACACACTCTTGTACTTAACAAATCATTTAATAAAATAATTACAATCAAGAAAATGCCAGTTCATCCCCTTTTATCCATTCAGAAGGTGAAAAATAGGTATACTGCCTTGTGACCGCTAAAAAAAAAAAAAATTTCCATCCAATACAATTACAGTATAATTTTTTAAAAATGCATCTGCATACATGTTAAAACACATTTTGCACTTACCTTGAATTAAGAAAACAGAATTACTACAAGTACAACATGCTTTATTATTTGAAATCTTTGTGGAATACACATCAGTTTAAAATACTTTATCTGGTTTTTCAGCCACTGGGAAACCCTATCAGGAGCAAATGTTCCCCGAAAACATGGCACTCAATCGTGCTATGTTGATTCACAGTAATGACACTACTTTGCCAAGTACTTTGTCAAAATTCTATGCAAAAAGTACATTTGATAAATAGTTTTTGTTTCTGTTGTACTGGTTTAATAGTTCAATGACAAACGCTTAAATGTATTTATACAAATTTTAGTCACCTTTAATGAACTCATCATTTTTTAACAGAATTGTCACCTTTGGAGGTTGACACAAAATGTGTTTGTGTTTTTAAAAATAATTTTATCAATTTTAGTGCTACCATTGTCAGTTTCATCACTTTCACTTTACCATCTCTTAACAATCAGTTGTCCAATTTGAAGCAGTTAATAAAAAGGAGCTTTGACAATCAGTTTGTAAAATGTTCACATTATTAATAACTAATGGACAGGAGTGCATATCACAGATGGTTACACCTACAATACTAAAACTCTGCAAAATCTAATAAATTTAACTTAAGGATCTGCTGCTAGAAAACTGTTACTGCTGCTATTATTGACTGGTTCCCAGTATGCAAGCACATTCATTACATCTTACATACCAGTAACAGTTAAAAGCTGATATATTGCTGTTTTACATTTTGCATTTACATGCTAATAGTACAAACAATAGCCCCCCGCGACCCTCAGTGGAGGAACAAGCGGTAGAAAATGAGTGAGTGAGTGATGAGTACAAACATTACATAGGTCTACAAGAACAACATACAGAGCAACAACAACATATTTTCTATCTGATATTTTGCTGCATTTCAATTTTAACACATCCTTAACAAAGTGTCTTGTCAGGCATATCACATTGTGTTTACTGTGCACAACACAAGTATTTTCTTTCCTTTTTATAGGAAGCATTGTCAAAAAAGTCTTAGTTTTATTCAATACCGCTATACATGCTATAAAGGTAAACAAAGCTGACATCTCTTTTTATTCATGCTATGTACACAGGCTAATTGACCACATTGTTATTTTGTGCAAAATCTACAACCACACTATGGAAAATATGGTCTGGTGATAACTTACATGGACACAATGGAAATAACAAAAATGTTTTCATAAAATAAAGTTTTAAATACACATCATCATTTCATGACATTGGCTTCCTACATTCTGACACTGGTTTCCTGTACAACTGATTTAAAATTTTTACTTATTACTTTCTCATCCCACAACACATAGGTCAGACCCCAGTTATCTAAATTAATTATGCATCATGCAGCCCCTCCTCAAGTAGTCCATGTCTGGTTGATATTGAGGTCTTCTCTGAGGCTAAATGCTAAAGACTCTCCTCGAATTTGGGACAACCTGCTCAAGACCAAACAACTTTTACTGATAGACTGATATAATTTTTGAATGTGTTTCTTAAAAATATGGTATTGTCATTTTAATGTCCTTAATTTTTATTATGCAGCTATTTTTGTTCAGAAACTTAAAATACTGGCATATAAATGGTGCTACAAATACAAATTATGCTGATTATTATTACAATTGTTACTTTTATTTTTAAACATTACTTACGCGAACACTATGAGGAGCATCTCTCCGCTCCCCTCTTTCTCTGTATCTCTGTTCCAAACAAATCTTGTCTGCATCGGATGCCTTGGACACAGTCTTACAACCATTGCCGTGGTACCCATTTTCAGGGTTGGCTGGTTTAAAAATGGGCATGATCTTGGCCTTAGATACTTTGTCAAAGAAAGCAAAATTCGCAACATATTTGCCTGATGAGGAAAGGGAGACAACAGGAGGGAACTCATATCCCCACAGAATCTCATCTGGCAGATACGAGGTGCGAACCTGGCAAGTGGCAGAGGTTGGTTCAATTGTAGCACTCATGATTACCAGGAGTTCAAAATCTGCCAAGTCTGGGTCTGTCCAACCTCCACCTGTTGGAACAGAATATCATAACAAGAAGTGACACAGTATAATACAGTCACGTATAGAGGATGAAGTATAGACTCAAGTAAATTAAGAGGTGTATTTTTGTCATATTAGTGCACATCACTGGAGTGCTTTGAATACAGCTGCAGTTGCGGTAAACTATTAAAACTAAATTTAGGATAACTGATGTATTATTTTACAAACAGAAGACATCCAAAGAGATGCCAACAAGGTCCACAACAACTGACAAAAACCTTTTCATTTTCAAATGTATTACTATTAATTATGTCTTGGTATGGTATTGGTATTACCCTGAGGGAGTTATCCTAAAGGGATCAATAAAGTTGAGTTGAAGTTGAAGTATGGTGATGTGTGGTGAGGATTCATGTCTGAGGAGACGCTGACTATCAGAATCAATTTACAAATATAGGAACTCAACAGTGTAGATTATTGACCATTTGATCACCAGCAGCTATGTTTAATGTTTTCATGAAAAAAGAGTTTTGTGGTCTTACCTTACTTAGAAATGTAAAAGTAAAAATTCCTTACTTTTGTAAATGACAATTGTTGAATAGAAAATAAACAAAAAAGCCATAGTTGCCAGCTCACTGTCACTCTGTAGCTGTGGTGTTGCATAGAAATCTCTGGGCTCACAAGGACCCTCTTCAATGCAAGCGAGCTACCTGCCTTACCGAGTGCCTCATTACTGACATTTCAAAGTTGGTGAACACATGAATCAGGTTACACACATACACTATATACATCAATTAAACTATGGAAAGCGGGGATAGCAGTTATATTAAAGTTGTTTAAAACCTTTGTCTGGCAACAAACAGAAAGACATGCTCTAATTGTGGTATGCTATAACAGAGGGATTTCCTGATTCAAGTTGAGGCTGAGCTTGCTACTGTAAATACAGTGACTCTTCCCATTATTTGAACAGGACATGTGAAACATCAGCTTTTTAAAATTGAAAATAATCAAAATTGTTTAACTTAAATGGAAATGTACCATAATTTACAGACTATAGGCCACTACTTTTTTTCTAAACTTTAAACACTGCGGTTTATTCTATGGTGCGGCTTATTTATGTTTATTTTCCTGGCGCACTATCACAACTATTGTGAATAAGTCATTTTTACTAACCCTCATCAACATGGAAAACACGAGAAGAAAAGCATATGATGCGGCTTTTAAGTTTAAAGCGATCACTCTGGCGGTTGAAGAAGGAAATCAAGCTGGCTCACGTAATCTTGGCATACATTGTGGTAATCAATGGCGAGAAGGTGGAGACGCCCGACTGAAGAACTGATCGAAAGCAAAAAGCTTTTAGACGTAAACATAGCAGGTGGCCCAAGCATGAAAACTTTCTGGAAGACTGGGTCAACACACAGAAAGCAGGCGGTCACGGAGTTTCCGCTGTACAAATCAGACTGAAGGCAAACGCAATCGCCACCGTGATGAAAATAGAAGATTTTAGAGGTGGGCCATCGGGGAGTTTTAGATTGTTCATTGTTTGAGTAAAAAAGCATAAACAACGTAATTTGTGTGTAGCTGATACAAATGTATATTTCAAGGTAGCTGCATTACAGACACCGTTAGAAAAAAAAAGCATTTACCGGTACAATATATTTATGTTGCTAAGCGGATTAAATTAAAAGTTAAAAAATCCTGACGTGATGAAAATTGGATTTAAGGTCTCTGTATAAACATACAAGTGAAAAGTGTGGCTGTTGTTTCTTACCTGTCTGTTTGTCACTTGTCAGTGACTCATCTCTTACGGTAATAAAAACATATACCGGTACTGAATGTTTTCGATCTAATTTTTCATATTACTACGTGGGATACCTGCGGCTTAAAATCCGGTGCGGCTTGTAAAAAATTGATTTTCTTTCTAAAATTAGATTATGCGGCTTTTAATCAGGTGTGCTCTGTAGTCCAGAAATTACGGTAGTTTATAATTCCAAAACATCATTAGTGACAATATGGTGTTGCTGTCAACATAAGAAATCTTTACCTTGAGCTGCCCATGCCCTCAGAGGGCTGTTGCCATCAATGAGGTGGTAGAATGTGAGGGGCAGGCTCAGGAAGGGGCTGTCACTCGACGTATCTACTTGGAAAGACACATTTCTCTGGTCAAGACGAACTGTCTCACTTTCCTTAGTCAGAGAGGTTTGGAGTAGTTTTCCAGTCACCTTCAGTAGAAAAGGAGCAACAGATTTTAGCTGTCCCTCAGGGGTCAGAAGTGCCTGTGTTACTTTACAGAGATGGCTGTAAACCAAAATGGACCATTACAACAATATCTCTTCATGATCGATCAAATTAAAGTTCACTTTATATTTAAACTAAAAGATCCCTACCTGACACCCAATCAGAAGGCTTTTACGCATGTTTGCCACCCTGATCATTAAACACGGTTGACCTTCATGGGTCGTCACCACAGCATGTTGGCTAAACTTCACTGTCTCACCCCGTTTCTTTGGCCGAGCAACCTGAGGAGGAAAAAATAATAAAATAATGAGCTGTTTTGGGCATAAAAACACTTTATTCATTATACTTTTTTCAGTATGGAAAAAAGGGCAATGTATTAATGAATACAAAAATAATGCTAAAATAACTCAAATATGTATAAGTAATGTAGGAGATGGTGGAGGAGGTGTGGATCAGTCGAGATTTGTTCAGCCCTCACCAAGTGGCGACATGCAAGAGTGAGACATGCAATTTCGTTGTCCCCTAACCACATACAAATGATTGGATCCATCCCTTTCTTCTATTTTTAATCAAACTGAAGCTATTAAAGTGATCTATTGGGGCAAAAATGTGTTTTATGGTGAACTTACAATTTTGAAGAGGCTGTAACAAGCGATGGTTCACTGAAAAGTTTATGAGCTTGCTTATATTTCCCCTAAATTGTTACTGACGTGCTGTGCACATAGCCTATAGTGTTAGTGAGTTTCTCAATCAGAGTGGGTTAGCGCATTCCGAAATGATTGCCGTGGCACTTACTAATGAATAGTTAACTAATATTTGCTTATTTTTGATGAGTTACTTTACACCACAAGTACTTCAGTGAAGCAAAATATCCTGTACAAGCTACAATTGCTCTACAAATGCTACATCAATTTGAAATTCAAATGCGCTACATCAATTTCAAACATCAATTTGAAATTCAAATTGATGTAGCTAACAAAAAATATTGGAGGACCAAACCTCTACATTGACTTGTATTTTTTGTGTAGATTCTAGATTAATCTATATTCTAGATTGATATGTTAAAATTTGCAGCTTTTCTTTTTTACGTCACTATTCTTGTCATGATGGCTTAATGTCACATTAATCACCTTTGCCAGGAAAGTTCCAGTGATGAAGATCTCCATCAACATTGTAATGACTAACTGGATAATGAGGAGGAGGATTGCAGCTGGACATTCTTCAGTAATACAACGGAAACCATAGCCTATAGTTGTCTGGGATTCCAGGGAAAAGAGGAATGCCCCCGTCAGAGTCTGCATTTGCACCACACAGGGTGTGTGGTTTGATGGAGGGTTAAAATCTGGAGAAATATGATGCAACAAAAGGAAAGAAGACTATTTTATTTCAGTTTTAAATTAGTGAAAATAGTGTTTTTGAGCAAAGCACATTAAAAAGCATCAATAAAATGATGAATGATCAACAAATATCTCACCAAGCAGGTCCCCATGCACCAAGGCTACCAAATACCATAGCACTCCAAATAAGAACCAGGTTCCTGTAAAAGTGGCCGTGAATATAAAGAACTTGTAGCGCCACTGCATATCCACAAATGTTGTCCAAAGGTCACGCATGTACAAAGCACTCCGCTCGCTGACATGTTCAATTCGCACATTGCTTCGCCCATCTTTGGAGAGAATACGCCGACTCTTTCTCAAAGTTCCAACAGACATACCAGCATCTAGTAACGGCTTTAAAACATCTGTCTGTGTCTGGGAGTGGCAAACGTTCTTGGGAGGGCATCTATCCAAAGGAGGAGAAGTGACAGATGTCATCTGTTAAATAAAAAAGAAAGTTAAATTTTTTTTGATAATTGCTGCCTTGTTTCCTCGTCATTTCTTTTAAATGTGTTATTTATCGAGTTCTGAAATATCAACAATATCAACTATGACAGTAGCTAATTCTGGAAAAATCAAGGGGGGTTCCCTTTATAGTAACTTTCCATTCAAGCTGACCATGCAAGAACAACCATCATCTGCTTCATAAAATTTTGAAGGATCAAAAAATAAATAATATTTAAAATGAAATAACTTTCCTGGTACCAATCATTATTGCATTATTTACTTGTTCAATCAAATATTATATATATATATATTTATATAGCATCTGTTACAATCAAAATTGTTTCTAGGTGCTTTACAGAATCCAAGGGCCTGACCCCCAACAAGCAACAGTGGCAAGGAAAAACTCCCCCTTAACATTAAGAAACCTTGAGTGGGACGGGCTCATATACGGGGACCCTCCTGCTGATGGCTGGCTGGGTAGAGAGAGAGGAGAAGGGGGAGGACAGGTAGAGGAAAGAATAGGCAGAGATCATAGAAATACATTAATTATACAAGCTGCTGGTATAAGAGTACAGTGGGTCAACAGGGTTGGAGGATGGCAGGCCAGCATACAGCTATAAAGGTGGCTAGAACTGTAGACCTGCAGAGAACTATACAAGAATGTACACAGGCATACTTTTTCTGAGCTAAGATAAAATAAACAAAAGACACTGTTGACAAAAAGGACTGTTCATTAGTAAAAGAGAGAAAGAAAGAGAAAATAAGATAGCGAGGAAGTGAGAGAGACAAGACTCTTATTAGTATTCTGGAGTGAAAAGAAAACACCCTTCCTTCCTTCCGTCCATCCGTCCTTCCTTCCCTCGGTTTCTTCTTTTATTTCACATTAATTAATGCTAAAAAGGATTGCAGGACACATGTAAATAGGGTAAAATGTACATACAAACTCTTTTTCTCTTGCTGTTTGACTTTGTTGTGAATTCGATTTTTACAGATCATACCCTCCAGAATTTTTAAATGCTGTTAAAATGAAAACAGATGACCAAAAGAAACATCGTTATGAAGTGTGTCTGAAAACATAAATTTTAAAATGTTTGACTTCAATACAAGGTGAAGTTATTGTATTGTTTAGTTACTACACATTGATAAGTATGTATTGATAAGTTGTGAATTACATTAGACAAAAAAAGAAATATCCCAATACACTTCCACAGAAATCATTTTAACTCTATGCTATTTTGGAAAATTTTTCCAACATTATATTAAATGTGTTAATATTTTTTATTTAATTTAAATTAACTTTGAGTAAATAGTGTTAGTTTATAAATTGTATTATACTTTTTCATTTTCCATTTTTGGGTGTAGAAAAAAACCCATTTATATTCTTTGTTTTAATGATAATTTTCTTTTGTGTTCAGTGTACCTTTGTGGGAAATTAATTTGCTTACCTTCAAAGTTGCAGATGCAATATAACTGAAGGGGTGGTTGGAGCTTGCTGAGTTTGCCTTGTCTTTGCTGTCATGTTCATACCACAGAGAGAGTTGAGACTCCACTTCTGAAAGGAGAGTTGCATCACCAGCCAGAAGCACTCCAATATATTCATACACTAAAAATTAGAATGAAGTCATCCGTGGCTTTTGCCCCCTGTTTATGACCCAAACCCCAGTCTGGCAGCTGAGTGCTAAAAGACAGGAGGTGGCTTTATAACAGTTATCTCTCTCACATTTATTCTTTCCCTTGGTATCTCTCTCTCTCTCTCTCTCTCTCTCTCTCTCTCTCTCTCTCTCTCTCTCTCTCTCTCTCTCTCTCTCACTCACACACACACACACACACACACACACACACTAATAAACTCATGTAAATGCTGTAATAATTGATTCCCCTCAACTCACAATTTTGTTTAAGTAACCTAAGTGATCATAATCACACAACCTTGAAAACAGATTTGTTTTCTCCAATATGCATTCATCTCCTTAACTGCAACACATGCCAATAGATTCACATTCTTTGGGCCTCACAAGCACATTGTCCACACATTCAGTCAAACACATGCCATCAGAAGAGCCCAAACAGACCACCTCCTGCAGCCCACATAAAGACACACAAACCCCCTTTAGAGGGGCACAACAGAGCCCCCATTCATAAATTCTCTGCCCAGTATCTGTACAGAGTGTCCAGTTAAGCAACACACACATATGAAAAGAAGCAATCGTGAGGTGAATACAACACCATGTTTTGCCTCAGGAGAGGTTGACGAAGCATTTTTTGACCAAGGCTAAACAAGCTGATAGGATGGGATAAGACCATTGTCAAGCATGCTTAAGAGAACCTCGGTGTGATTGAAGTTCAGAAAAGGCAGTTTTCATGATGTGCATTCCTATACAAACAATTTTAAGAAACAGTGCATATAAAAAAAAAAGGCAAACAAGGTTCATTTAGTAAGTTTTTTTTACTTACATCTATTAGGTTTTCTCAATGTCAGAGTACACTGTGCACTGTGCCATAGAAAAATAACAGAAACTAGAACACAAATCTTGGATAGCACACAGTGTCATACCAAAATTATCAATATGGTGTATGGAGATCTACTTTTATCGACATTATTTTGGACAGTTGAGCTGTATTGCATTATACTTGTGCTTCAATCCTGAGCGCAGAAAAATATGTTCACAAGCACAAAACGTTCAGGCAAAAAGAATTTATTCTATGCTTGCAACCATTTCTCTGCCCCTTGACAAACCCACTGATCCAAGCTGTGCATGCTTATAATGGCCTCTGTTCTTGCTTAACTTGGAAAAGCGTTACATTTGTGTCAAACAAGCAACCAATTGGAGAACTGGAAAGGCTAAATTATGATTGGCCGTTTTCTAACCTCATAACCGCTAACATTGAATGACAAGCCTAATCGTTACACGTATTTGATGACTTTTTTGTCAACTGACTTTAAATGACAAAAGAACCTCCAGAAAATGACACACCACAGCATCAGGTGAGTTATATCTAAATGTAAAAAATATATACAGTATATTATAGTTTTATGATATATATATATACTGTATATTGTTATTTACAATGCCCTTGACTAGCTAACCTATTATATAACCATAGTGCACCAAGTGCACTCTGTAACCATAGTGCACCGTAACTATTGCTATACTGCTAATTTAAGATAATTTAAAGATTTAGAAAAGTGGGCCTAAGGAGTTGGCATTTGTCCTGAGACAAGGGTTGCCACCTTTCTGAAATGACAATAAGGAACAGGGGCTCTAGATGTGGGAAGTGTCATGGGTAGAAGCAGGACCCAGATGCAACACACAAACCACAGAGAAGAACTTTGCCAGTGATTGAATTTTATTAATAAACAGTCTCTGTTCATTCACGAACACAGTGTCCAAAAATTCCAGTAAATAATCCCACAAATTGGTAAGCCCCAGAAAAGAACTTGTTCCAGGACGACTAGAACTCAGGCAAATGATAAAAGACAGGGAGTGGGCAAAGACTTGGTCAGACAGAAGAATAAGCAGTTTACAAGGGTAGGAGTAGCACAGGCAGGTTGAGAACAGGCAGGGTTGAAACCAAGAAAACAATCCAACGAATAAAGCTGGAGAGTGGGGCATGAGCACAAAAACAAACAAGTTTCAAACAAGTGTGCTAGATTGCAGTCAATGGGAAAACCCAGGTGTGCACGAATGAATTCATTAGAATGGACCAGACTTTGACAGAACTCCCTATATAACCGCCACCCACTGCAGGACAAGGCATTGAAGACGTGCTGGCTCCACCTATTGAAGGTCTCCCTGGGACCTGCTCGGGGTTCCGCCGCTTGAGGTGAAAATGAGAGCCCGATCCAAGATGTGATGAGCAGGGACCCAGGATTTTTCTTCTGGTTCTTAACCGCCCCAATCCACCAAGTACTGTCATCCTCTTCCCCAACAAGGAGGTGGGGGAGGTGGAGTAGCCTGAACCAAAGGGCCCTTATGTACTGTCTTCACCCTGGAGACATGGACGGTTGGGTGAATCCACATGGACCCAGGCAGCTTCAATCTCACCACCACAGTATTTATCACCTTCTCATTTGGGAATCGACCGATGATCTTAGGTGCCAACTTCTGTGACTCTACTTGAATGGATTCTCGCATCATTAGCCATACAGTACTTGTTAGCCCACCTGGTAAGAGGGTGTTGGGGTTTGATGATGGTTGGATGTATAACAGTGGACAGAGGGTGGTATGAGTTTGGGATCAAGTTTGCTTGTACCTAAAGATGATGGCTTGTGCAGAAGGACAGGTTGCCTCCATCTCGAGAGAATAGAAAAGTGGCGGTTGGTACCCATAGGTGCACTGGAAAGGGGACAATCCTGTTGCAGAACAGGTGAGGGGATTTTGGACGTACTGGATACACAGTAGCTGTTCCAACCATGAAAGATTCCTTGAAACCAGGCAACAAACAGCCGTCTCCATCTCCTGGTTCATGTATTCTTTTGGGCCATTGGACTAAGGTTCAAAGGCTATGTCTACCGGCATGCCATGGATATGGAAGACATGAAGCAGAACCAGCTGAGCTGTGGCTGAGCTTTCTTGGCTGAGGGGAGTTTGGGTAATGGTATGAGATGGGCCATTTGACTAAGCCTATCCACCACAAATAGGATGACTATGTTGTTCCAGGATGGGGGTAGACAGTTAACGAAGTCCAGAGATATGTGGGACCAATCCACAGGCTTCTTCTTGCAAGGTGGCCTACCAGAAGTGTTGCAGAAGAACATCTCATGTTCTTTGGATGACAGGTGAGTCATGAACCATGGCCCTACTACAGAACCTTGGACCTTAGAGCCGGCGGAACAAACAAGCGTTCAAGAGATTCCCCAAGACAGTGTGGCAACCACACAGGGGGAAAGGAAGAATGGTTTTAGGCTCCTCTCCTGGGTTTTCCCCCTAGAGAAATTTCCGAGACAGGGCATTGGATTTCACAGGAACCAGGATTGTAGGAGAGGGTGAAATGGAAACAGGTAAAAAATAAAAATAAAGGCCCAGTGTGCTTGATACGAGTTTAATTGCTTGGTGGTTGTTAGAGTTAAAACAGAGCAACTCAGCAAAACCCTGCATGAATCATCAAAAGACACAGACACACGGGTAACCGTGCAAGGGAGAACGAGCACCAGTTCACTCTGGGACACCCTCCGTCGTTCTGCTGCTCCAATGCAAACCTATTCACATCAGCTTGTGAATCAGCCTATAGAATTTCATCAACTCTCAAGGTTTCAGATAAGCAGTCTCACAATAAATCTGGTATTCTGAACAAGTGTAGTAAATGAAGAGAAGTGAAAAACACTCTGTTTCTTCTTATTGTGCGATAATAATAGAATAATTATTCTCACACGGTCCAGATGTATTCCAAGTTCCTTTGGTCGGTCCATACTAGGAAAGGCACTCTGGCCTCGTCCCGCCAATGCCACCATTCTTCTAATACCATTTTAGCATTTATTGAAACAATGGACCAGATTGTACTTTCACAAGCAGAAGCAGGACCCAGCTGCAACACACAAAGCACAGAGAAGAACTTTGCCAGTGATCGAATTTTATTAATAAACAGTCTGTTCATCCACAAACACAGTGTCCTAAAAATCCAGGAAATAAACCCACAGGTCAATGATCCTCAGAAAAGAACTTCTTCCAGGACGAGAAGAACTCAGGCAAACAACAAACTGGGTGCAAACAAAAACTTGGTCAGACGGAAGAATAAACAGTTTACTAAGCAGGAGCAGAATACGCATGTCGAGCTCACAAACAATCTGGCAAAGAATGAGTGCCAGGCACATTGTGCCAGATTGTGCTGACTGCCAAAGGGAAGACCTAGGTGTACAATTGAACTGATTAGAAAGGAGCAGACTGTGACAAGAAATGGTAGAAGTATAAATAAATTTTCTTATAGCTTTTTTAAAAAGTCATGATTGTCATGGGTTGCGTTGTTCTGTGTTTCCACTAGAAGCATGGGAGACCCATCTCTCACTGGCTGCTTCCACACCTGCAGCTAATCCACATGATTTTTCAAGTAGCCAATACCAGGTATCCAGAGTAAGATTGTTTTATCCTTGTGAGTGCTAACTCGAGCATTACAGATTCCTTGTACTAACGATTATTGCCTTGACTAACATTTGCCTTTTGTCTTCTCTCCCGAAGATTACCATGTCTCCCTTCTCCAATGATCACCGCAACTCCTGTCCACTTTGCACAATGAATTAAAAAGGTTTTAACAACTGCAATCCATGAGGCACTTCTGCTCCTCTGCTGTTGTCTACTTTAAAAAATACTTATGCCTGGTCCAAATTATGTCACTATTGTTGTGGATATAGAGGTCTACACAAAAGCAATAAATGAATACTGCTAGCAGCTATATTAATAAATGCCTTTTTGAAATCCCACAGGTCTTTTTAAAATACTAGAGACAGAGATGTGGAGGTCTGTGGCATTGATGGTATGTCCCTGGTGTAAGCACTCTACAAAAGTGTCACACTCTGCTCCAGCTCATGGACTCAGTACCTTTCCACTGCCCTGCTCACACCACACCCTTTGATCACCACACCTGCTCTCAGTCACTGATCACACACCTGCTCTCAGTCACTGATCACACACCTGCCCTCACTCATCAATCAGCTCACCTACCAGTATATATTCTCCAGCCTCACACTCACTCAGTGCCAGATTGTTCTCTGCTATGCATGACTTTCCAGCGTTTACCTGCCTGTCTTCCCGGTATCGACCCTGCCTGTGTACGACCTGCCTGTTCTGCCTGACCCCTGGTAAATTAACTGTCTTCCGTTTTGACCACGAGCTCAGCCAGTCTCCCTCTGGATTGTTTGCCTGATTCTGCCTGCCTCCCGGTTACTGACTTTTTGCCTGCCTCGACCAAGTCCACTGCCCCGCCCTCGAACTGTTCTTTGTTTGCCAGATTGCAGTTAATAAACCTGTTAACTGATCATCAGTTCATTGCCTGTTTTGTACTGCACTTGGGTCCGTACCATACCCGTCACAGTACAATCTGGCCAGTCATGGACCCAGCAGAACCACCGTCACCACGGGATCGGTTTGAAAGAATCGAGGGAGTGCTCATGCTTCATGAGCAGCGGTTGGAGGAGGCGGCTGCCCATGCCCGACAAGCTGCGGAGGCCCAAGCCAGGGCTATCACAGCCCTCACAGCTCAAATGCAACAGCTGACCTCCACCCTTTCCTCTCCAGGGGCCACAGTCTCTGCACCAGCACCTCCACCTCCTGCTCCCGTTCCAGCGCTGCCGAGGATGATATCAGAACCCCAGCTGGGGGCCCCAGAGCGCTACAATGGGCATCCCAAGCTCTGTCGTCCCTTCCTGACTTCATGTTCTCTGCTCTTCAGTCTGCAGCCACACACATTTGCCACTGAGGGAGCTAAGGTGGCTTACGTCATCAGCATCCTGACAGGAAGAGCTCTCCTCTGGGAGACTGTAGAGTGGGAGAGGCAGACTCCTGCCTGTGCTTCATTCCAGGCCTTCTCGGAGGAGCTGCGCAACGTCTTCGGGCTGGGAGCTACGGGTCCAGATGGCACTTCAGAGCTCCTTTCCATACGGCAGGGGAATCAGTCCGTGGCAGATTACTCCATCAACTTCCGGACCAAGGGTCGTCAGAGTGACTGGAACCTGGCGGCACTCCGGGATGCCTTTCTGCATGGTTTAGCAGAATATATCAAGGACGAACTGGTTTCTTACCCTCTACCTGCCACACTGGATGAACTCATCGAGCTCAGCACTCGACTGGATCTCCGTGTCAGGGCCCGGAGAAGAGATAGGAGACCGAACCCCACACCTTCCACGGCAGCTCACCGCCTGAATTTCCCCTCTGCTTCGGGCCCTGTTCCTGCTGACCCAGAACCGATGCAACTGGGTCGCACCAGAGGAGCGTCAGCGTCGCCAGATGGGGAACCTCTGTATGTACTGCGGGCAAAATGGACATTTTATCTCTCTCTGTCCGTTAAAAGGCAGAGCTCACCAGTGAATGAGGAAGTCCTGGTGAGTCATGTGGGAGTGAAATCTTCCTCACAGATTAAACGCCCCGTCTTTCTAGCCAAGCTTCTTCTCGCTGATGGCTCTCACACCCTGGCCACCTTCATTGACTCCGGTTCCGATGGCAATATTATGGACGAGGGCTTGGCTATGCAACTCGGGCTAGAGAGGATTCCCCTCAACCCACCGATTCCTGCCAGGGCCCTGGATGGTCATCTTCTGGGAACAGTTGCCCACCAGACTGCCCCTGTTCACATGCTGATTTCTGGTAACCATCATGAGACCATCCAGTTTCATCTCCTGCCCTCATTCAACATTCCTCTGATCCTGGGCTTTCCATGGCTCCGCAAACACAACCCGCATGTCGACTGGACCACAGCCACTATCCCCAGCTGGAGCGGTTTCTGCCACCAGGTCTGCCTTCGGGATGCATCAATGCCGCGCCTGACTACGCTCCCCAGCACCTGCCTGGACCTGGCCAGAGTCCCTGCTGAGTACCACGACCTCAGGGAGGTGTTCAGTAAGGCCAAAGCTACCTCACTGCCCCCCCACCGCCCTTACGACTGCTGTATTGATCTGAAGCCTGGCACGTCACCTCCTAAGGGGCGCCTCTACTCTCTGTCTGGTCCAGAGCGGGAGGCCATGGAGAGCTATATTAATGACTCTCTGGCTGCTGTAATCATATGCCCGTCCTCATCCCCTGCAGGGGCAGGATTCTTTTTTGTGGTGTGAGGGTGATGTTTGGTCACCCGCGCTGTTCGTTTACTAGACTCAGATCAACCACACAGACAACAGGTGGCCTTGCAAGGGAGAGCTGACGAGCAGTTCAAGCTTCCTCTCTCAACTCCGTCAGTCTGCTGCTCGCTCTCCTCTTTTATTTGGTTCACACAACATTGGTATCAAAACAACTTCATGATTCCTTCTCCTCCTATCTCTACGACTTCCTCGTGTCCTTGAACATGATACCTCCCAGTGCTGGGAACATAACAGCTACAATACTTGAGTCAAACACTCATACATTCCTTTTGATTAAACATTCTAAATCTACTTACTATACTTACTATACTTACTATAGCATTGAAACGATAATAGTAATAACAACAATAATTCTTCTCACATTTCCCTCCTGTTTATCGTTAAATGCGTCTAGATTCTCATTGTCAGTATTACATCATTTCATTTCATGAAATTTAAATGCATTACGTCATTTTCCTAGAAACACATTTCTTACACTCAGAGTTCAACATGGGTACAGCTTAAGACATCTTAAACATTTCATTTACATCTTGCATCACATTTGTCCATTCTTCTTCTGATTCCTCTTCATCGTTGTCCAGTAGAGATCGTTCTTCCACCTGCAGCAAAGTACTAGTAACAGCTGATCCCACGAGCCGGCCAATGCAACCCCGAACAAGAGGTACTACACAGCAAGCTAGTATGGCTAATACTAGCAGCACTATCCCTATCATCATTCCTATCTTGAACAACAGTTCCCTCCACCTTGACAACATTCCTGTAAGCCAGTCTGGTGGGGGACTACCATCATCAATCATAGCTCTCTGTAGCTTAGTTAAATTTTTCAATGCGCTATCTATCAGGTGACCGTCCGCATCATTCTCTGGGATGAACGTACAACAGTAATCTCCTACCATTGCACACACTCCTCCCTGGGGGGCCGTTATGAGATCTAAGGCCATCCTATTCTGCATGGTCATCAGTCTTAGCGCTGTCATTTCTTCCTTGACTCCTGTGAGAGCAACTTTTGTCAAATTAGCAAATACTTTCAACCTATAATCAACTGTTTCCAATCTCAATATGTTCTTTCCTATTCCTAGCCACGGAAAGAGAGTCATGATCACTTTATTTCCGGTTGACCAATGCTTAAACTCTTGTGGTACATCTGTGCCCCACACTGAGTCATGTGGTTTGAATAACAGGATGTGTGATTTATTGCACCTAGCACAGGGAATCTGAATCTATTGGCTTTCCCTGCCATTGTCCGTAGTGGCTCTTGGGTGCAGTTGCTGCGAGTGAACCACGTTCCATCCAACAACTTGAGTGTGAAGTTCGTGTCACGGCTTAGCCCTATGTGGACAAAGCACTGTCCTACACTCCCTGTCATCGGTTCAGCAGTTACTCGCTGTGTATGCACAGAAACTGGTAGCATAGAACAAACATAACAACGAGAATGATTCTGTGTCCGAGCTGTGAAATTAGCATAGCGCCACCATGTATTCAAACTGTAAGTGTGTGAGGACTCTGGATTTTGTTCTAACCATGAATGTTCTAAATGGCTAACTACGGTGCGTTTAGCGCGCGCGTAGCTCTCATCCTGTCTCAGAGCATCTTTCTGTCCCTGATTACCTCCCTCCTGTCGGAAGTTCCAAAGACCAAAACTCACGAGTCCCGCCGTCACAGCACTCACCACAATTAGGAAGAACAACTTCATTTCCTTTTAGATCCTCTTCACAGGTTCCGACGGGGTTCAGCCGTTGCTGGACCTATACAGGCCGTCAGCCGTTTACGGAGAGTCCGCCACTGCTCCCTCGCCTTCACCTGGAAGAATTTTCTGTTTCTTACAATGTGAAAGGTGTATCCACGACAGTTTCCCGTCCACTCGAACTGCAGTCTTTGTGGTCAGCTGTACTTGATAAGGACCTTCCCATCTAGGCGTGTTCCACCTCTTCCGCACAAACTTCTTCACCCACACGTAGTCGCCCGGTTGAATGGGTTCCTGGGTGGTGGAATTTGTGGAAGACACAGGACTAGGCAGAACATTTACTGTATTCACACATCGGTTAAGTAACACTTTTTTCAGATAATCTGCTATTGTTTCTTCAACATGTTTTAGCTCATTTGTTGTTGCAAAGTATGGTAGGCAATAAGGCCGCCCATATAATGCTTCAAAAGGTGTGATGCCTGTTTTCTTGTGTGGTGTTATGTGCATCCATAATTTCACCAGGTCGAGACAAAACATCCAGTTCTTTCCTGTCTCGTCCATACATTTCTTCAGTCTGTTCTTAATAGTACCGTTGACTCTTTCAACCAACCCTGCACTCTGAGGGTGGTATGCGCAGTGATTCTTCAAATCAATGCCCAAAGTTACTCCTACAGTTTTCACTATCTCATTTACAAAATGGCTTCCATTGTCGCTCCAGATGACCTTCGGGATGCCAAACCTGGGAATGATTTCTCTACATAAAACTTTTGCTACTGTCAGTGCATCTGCTTTTGCTGTGGGGAAAATTTCTACCCACCTAGTAAATCCATCTAACACTACTAGACAATATTGTTTACCTTCACATGGTGTTAGCTGAATAAAATCTAGAAAAACTGTGTGAAATGGATGATTTGGTAATGGTGTAGTGCCTGCAGGGGCCTTAAGGGCTCCCTGTGGGCTGTGTTTTACACAAATAGCACATTGTGAACAAAAATTTTTTGAGTATGTATGAAATCCTATAGTATAATAATGTTCATTAACCATCTGTACCATCCCTCCTGTTGAGACATGGCATGGCCCATGGCTCACTAATGCTGCCCATTTATGCATATTCCGGGGAAGGATTGGTTTGTTTCCTATGGTTAACAGTCCTTTGTCATCCAGTTTGGCTCCTCGCTTCTTCCACGTGGCCTTTTCTTTTTCTGGAGCACTTTGTTGCATTTCTTTTAGAATATCATTATCTGCAGGTTCTAAGGTAAATGATTCCTCATTATCAAGAAGTGTGTTGTTATTTGCTGCAGCCTTTGCGGCTCTGTCAGCAAAGGCATTGCCTTGTGAGACTGCGTCTGTGTTGTTAGTATGTGCAGCGCATTTACATACAGCTATTTTACGTGGCTGCTGTACTGCTGCCAATAACTGCATGCATGACCGGTTTGCCGGTCGACGTTTTCATCCCTCTTAAATTCCATTGTTGAGCAAACACAAACAGCGTGGAAAAAGCATATTGACTATCTGTATAAATGGTAACATCTTGTCCTTTGCTTAGTTCACAGGCACGTGTGAGTGCGACAAGTTCTGCAGCTTGAGCAGAATAGGAGGAGGGAAGTGATTTCGCCTCCACCACCTCAGTTGCTGTAACTACTGCATAGGCAGTTCTAGTGCGTCCACAGTCATCCTTTCTCGATGATCCATCCACAAATAGTGTCTGTCCTGTAGTCAACGCGACATCACTGAGATCTGGTCGCGGCAGGACCGTAATGGAGACCTCATCCAGGCAGTTGTGCTGGTGTCCCTCTTCTGCGGTGGGTAGCAGCGTTGCTGGGTTTAAGGTCGTGCAGCGACGAATCGTCAGATTCGGCTGAGACAGCAACACTGCCATGCAGGAAAGATGACGTGCGGGCGACAGGAATGCTATCTTACTTTGTAGCAGCAGTATTGACACTGCATGTGGAACTAGCAAAGTTAGCTCATGATATAGCACCACTCCTGCGGAGGCTTTTACTGCCTCAGATGCTGCCACCACTGCTTTAACGCATGGTGGGAGTGCACAAGCTACGGAATCTAGCTTGTGGGAGTAATAGGCCACTGGCTGCCTCTTATCTCCGTGTTTTTGCAACAAAACTGAAGTCATAAAATTACTTTTGCAATCTACGACCTGCTCAAAAGGCTTCTGATAGTCTGGCAGCTTTAACACTCCAGCACCTACAAGGGCCTGTTTTGTGTGTGTAAATGCTTCTTCAGCTTCAGGGGTCCAAGTTAACACATCAGTCATTGCTAAGGGATTATCATACATCAATGCTTGTAAAGGGGCAGTTATTTTCGCATAATCTAAGATCCATGATCTGCAAAAATTCACAAGTCCTAAGAATGACATCATCTGCTTCTTTGTTTTTGGTTTTGGGGCTTCAAGCACTGCTGTTTTCCTCGACTCGAGAATAGCTTTGCCATTATGTGTCAAAACATGGCCCAGATAAATCACTTTCTGCTTCACCAGCTGCAGTTTACTTTTGCTTAATCTATGGCCTTGAGCGGCTAGCCAGTGTAGCAATGCTAGCGTGTCTGACCAACAATCTGCCTCTGTTTTTGACGCCATGAGGATGTCATCCACGTAGACGAGGATTTGACTTCCACACGGAGGTTTAAACTTAGCTAACGATGACATCATTACCTGAGAAAAGATTGTGGGACTCTCACAGTAGCCCTGAGGTAACCTTGTCCAGGTGTACCTCTGTCCTTGAAACGTAAACGCAAACCAAAACTGGCTGTCTGGATGTACTGGTACAGAGAAAAATGCATTGGATACATCGATCACCGTGTACCACTGATGTTCAGGGTTTAAGTCATTCAGCAGAGTGTATGGATCTGCGACTAAGGGAGACCTAGGGACCACTGCAGCGTTTACAGCTTGCAGGTCCTGCACCATCCGCCAGCCGGTAGATGGTGGTGACTTCCTTACTGGAAATAGGGGTGTATTTACAGGGGACTCAGGACACTCTCTGATGACTCCTGCTTTAAGCAGTGAGTTAAATATCGGAACAATACCCTCCTGTGCATCAGTCTTAAGGGGATATTGTCTCTGAAATGGTCTATAATCTGATTTAGGGATTATTTTTACAGGTTCTGCTCCCTTTATAAGACCTACATCTGCATCCTTCCATCCTTCTGACCGTAATTCAGGGGGAAGCTCTTTCAGCGTCTCCTCTTCCTCCTGCGTGAGGAAGATGTTTTCTTCTCATGAACTCTGGTCTGTGAGGTGCGTTGCTGGATGTGTCAGCAACCATGTTTTAAGGGGAATACGCCACACCTGGAACTGATCATTAAAATCAACCTCACCCTGAGGCCTATAGGGCAGGCTGCTCCAGTGTTTTACGTCGCATCCCAAGTCTTGCCATCTTTTCTTAAGCGGTTTAGCAATAGAAACATGTGGTACAGAACCTGACACTTTGAATAGTGCTGCTGCTTCGGCGGAAAGGCTTCCTGCCGTGCAGACAGCTGTCTGACCACACACATATAGATGAGAGATCATTTGTGGATCTTTAAGTTTAGTAAACTGCTCTGCATATCTTGATGTGCTGTGTGAGTCTGATTTACAGAATCCACCAGTGCGCTCCACGTGCATGGTTACATGCAGGTCAGCTTGATTGTGGAGCTGGGCTTCAGGCTGTAAGTATGACAGAGCTTTACCATATATCATAGTGATTGGGTCAGAAAATGGAGGGGGCTGCTTTTCAGGAATGTCAAGTGACCAAAATTTACTGCACATCTCTCCTTCTCTTACCCACAGATTAACCATTCTATCTACAGACCACACTCCTTCGGCTGTGGTACGAATCATCAACTAAAGCTGAGAGATAAGATCTCTTCCTAACAGATTTACGGGACATGTGGTGGAGATCACGAAAGGGGCTTTAAGTGTGATTCCACTTACAGGGTCACAAACATCTACAGGAACTGACATTCTTTCTTTAGTTATGAGACCATTTGCTGATCTCACAAAAATCTGTGTAGAAGTTGGTGTCAGGGCTATTGGATCTCTAATTATTGATTTACCTGCACCCGTGTCTACTAAGAATGTTAAAGAATTACCTAACACGGTCAGTTGTACTTCTGGTTTGCCTTCAGCAAACAGGAAGATGGTTTCTAAGTCTAAAACATCTTCTAAGTCATCTTTTTCAAATTGGTCAAATTTTGTGCCCTGATTTGTTTTAATTTTTGTGACATCTTTTTCCGGTTCTAGTCATAGCTGAGGTGGATTAGAACCTTGCTGCTGTCCTCTATTGTATCCCTGGTCACGTTGGTTTTTTTTGCAATCACGTTCCCAGTGTCCATAATTTTTACAATAATGACACCGATCATTTTCACGGGAATTGCCTCCTCCTCCCCTTCCGCCTCGGCCTCGCCCACGTCCGCGGCCTCGGCTTGGGAGAGGATTGGCATTGAAAAACATGCCTGTTGATTGGTTCTTACTTTTTTGGCATTGTCTTTCAGCATGCATAGCATGTTGTTCATAGCGGTTTAGGTTACTAGTTCCGAAATCAACTAATTGTCTCTCTACCCATGATTTTATCTCTGATTTTGATCCCCCATGTATAGCTTGCTTTAACTGCTGTTGGTAGGGACCTTCTGGTTCTTCCGCATACGGAATTCCACTATTTTTTCGGAACACATCTTTCATTCTCATGCTATAGTCTTCAAAACTTTCGTCAGTCTTTTGTCTTGTGGCCGTAATGGCGCTGTAGTCAGCTCGTCTGGTAAAAGTAGTTCGCATGCGCTCGTACAGTCTGTCAAGTCTGTCATTTAGTTCTTGGCTGCCAGGCTGCCATGGTTGTTGAGTGGCTGGATCCACTGGGACCCAATCTCCTCTAACAGTGCCCCATTTCTTGCCATTAACGCACATGAGGACTTGCTGGGTTTCAGTACCGTTAATATGGTAACTTCTTTTAATTTTATAATATTGCCTGGCCTGTCTAAGTTACCATCCCAATCGAACTTAGTCATCCACAGCTGAACATATGAGCATGAACCTGGATATTTGTCTTCCATGTGTTTACATGATGCTGGGTTTTTGAATTCAGCACCTTTTGTGGAATGTTGGTTGCCCATGTTTGCACTTTATTTCATCAGTTTTTATGTATTTGAATGGAGACGCCTGATCTCCCGACTGAACAACCCTCAATCCATACAGGATATCTAGTTCAGCCCCCCTGCCGTGGCCTTATAGTCAATCGTTCTCGATCAGGAGAGTATACACCAGGCTTCTACCTCCGAGGAGGCGGGTGTATCTTGCCTCTGCTTCTCTCCCGATGACCAGGCAGGCAATACCGCGGTATTTTCTGTGTAGCGCTTTTTGTGTCTTATACTCACTCCGTTGTCGCTATGGTTTCTCTCTGAGTTGTTTTAGTGCCTTCCTCCCGTCACTGGAGATGGTCGCCCTGGGAGGGACGAAGACCGGCCTTCCGTCAACTCGTGATGAAAGGTCTTTCACTTCGGACGTCCTTTTGACTCCGGCTGTGCACAGACTTCGGCGTTCGGTCGTCCCACGGCGCTCCTCTCCAGGTCTTGGGATCCGGCTCGAAGGACCAATTTTTGTGAGGGTGATGTTTGGTCACCCGCGCTGTTCGTTTACTAGACTCAGATCAACCACACAGACAACAGGTGGCCTTGCAAGGGAGAGCTGACGAGCAGTTCAAGCTTCCTCTCTCAACTCCGTCAGTCTGCTGCTCGCTCTCCTCTTTTATTTGGTTCACACAACATTGGTATCAAAACAACTTCATGATTCCTTCTCCTCCTATCTCTACGACTTCCTCGTGTCCTTGAACATGATACCTCCCAGTGCTGGGAACATAACAGCTACAATACTTGAGTCAAACACTCATACATTCCTTTTGATTAAACATTCTAAATCTACTTACTATACTTACTATACTTACTATAGCATTGAAACGATAATAGTAATAACAACAATAATTCTTCTCACAGTGGACAAGAAGACCCTGCGCCCTTGCATCGATTACCGGGGTCTCAACGACATCACTATCAAGAACCGGTACCCCCTACCACTCATTTCCTCTGCCTATGAGCTACTTCAAGGGGCCAAGGTCTTCACCAAGCTTGACCTTCGTAATGCCTACCACCACGTACGCATCAGGGAGGGGGACGAGTGGAAGACGGCCTTCAACACCCCCACTGGACATTATGAATATTTGGTGATGCCATTCGGTCTCACCAATGCCCCCGCGGTCTTCCAAGCCTTGGTGAATGATGTCCTTTGGGACATGATCAACAAATATGTGTTTGTCTACTTGGACGACATTCTTGTCTTCTCCACCTGCCTTGAGGATCACGTTCACCATGTCAGGACGGTGTTGCAGCATCTCCTGGAGAATTCGCTGTTCGTCAAGGTTGAGAAATGCGAGTTCCACACCCAGTCGGTGGCCTTTTTTGGCTACATTGTGGCCGAGGGACGCCTGGAGATGGATCCGGCTAAGGTGGAGGCGGTAAAGTCCTGGCCAGTTCCGGAGACCCGTAAGCAACTGCAGCGTTTCCTGGGTTTTGCAAACTTTTATCGACGCTTCATCCGGAACTATAGCTCCATTGCTGCTCCCCTCACCATGTTGACCTCCCCCAAGAGTCCCTTCCGCTGGTCCCACGCTGCAGACTCTGCTTTCCAGACCCTGAAGAACCGGTTCAGCTCAGCACCCATCCTCCAGGTCCCGGAGATTGAATGACAGTTCGTTGTGGAGGTGGATGCTTCCGATGTTGGAGTGGGTGCAGTCCTGTCTCAGCGAGCAGCACGTGACCAGAAACTCCATCCATGTGCCTTCTTCTCTCGGCGTCTTTCACCGGCCAAGAGAAATTATGACATTGGCAATCGGGAGCTTCTGGCTGTCAAGCTGGCCCTAGAGGAGTGGCGACACTGGCTTGAAGGGACTAAGCAGCCCTTCTTAGTTTGGACAGACCACAAGAACCTGGACTACATCCGGACTGCTAAGAGACTCAACTCCCGACAGGCACGATGGGCCCTCTTCTTCACCAGGTTTGATTTCTCCCTCTCCTACAGACCCGGCTCCTGCAATGTCAAACCAGATGCATTGTCACGCCAGTTTCAGAGAGAGGGGGATGAAGCCTTCTCTGCAGACACCATTCTACCGTCTCCTTGTGTTGTCGCATCCCTGACGTGGGAGATCGAGGAGAGGGTGAGAACCTCTGCAGAGGGGGAGGCTGGTCCCAGTGCTTGCCCCCCAGATCGCCTGCATGTGCCTGCAACCCTAAGGTCAGAAGTGCTCCAGTGGGCTCATGCCTCTAGGGTTTCCTGTCATCCGGGGATCCAGAGAACCTGTGACGTCCTCCAGCAACGCTTCTGGTGGCCCTCGTTAGAGGAGGACACCCGGGAATATGTCAATGCCTGCCCTACCTGCAACCAGAACAAGTCTTCTCGTCAGGCCCCGTCCAGTCTTCTACAGCCACTTCCTGTGCCGCATCATCCCTGGTCACACATTTCTATAGACTTTGTCACTGGTCTGCCACCATCTGAGGGGAAGACGGCCATACTTACAATCGTGGATCGCTTCTCCAAGATGGCTCACTTCGTCCCCTTACCCAAGCTCCCATCAGCTAAAGAGACTGCCCAACTACTCCTCGACCATGTCTTCCGTCTCCATGGAATTCCTGTGGATGTGGTCTCAGACAGGGGACCCCAGTTCTCTTCCGTGTTCTGGCAGGAGTTCTGCAGATTGCTGGGAGCCACGCCGAGTCTGTCATCAGGGTTCCATCCTCAATCCAATGGCCAGACTGAAAGGGTGAACCAACAGATGGAAACAGCCCTTCGGTGTACTGTGTCCCAGAACCCATCGTCCTGGTCCCAGCAGCTGTTGTGGGTGGAATATGCTCACAACACTTTGACAAGCTCTGCCACAGGCCTGTCTCCTTTCCAGTGTGCCTATGGGTATCAGCCACCCCTCTTCCCAGCCCTGGAGAAGGAGGCCTCTTGCCCTTCAGTTCAAGCCTTCCTCCATCGCTGTCATCGGACCTGGGCCCGAGCTAGAGCCTCCCTCCTGAAGACTGCTGGCCACTACTCCTCTGCTGCCAACCGTCGTTGTTCCCAAGCTCCAGAATATCAGGTGGGCCAGAAGGTCTGGCTCTCCACCCGGGACCTTCCACTGCGGGTGGAGTCCAACAAGCTGGCTCCCATTGGACCGTTCCCCATCGAAAGAGTCATCAATCCTGTGGCAGTCAGGCTCAAGCTTCCCCGGTCCATGAGGGTTCACCCAACCTTCCATGTGTCCAAGGTCAAGCATGTCCGAGAGAGCCCTCTGGTGACTGCTGCTCCTCCACCGCCTCCTCCTCGCTTCATCGATGGGGGACTCACCTATGCTGTGCGCCGCATCATCCGCTCCCGTGTTCGTGACAGAGGCCTTCAGTATCTCGTTGACTGGGAGGGTTATGGCCCAGAAGAAAGATCTTTGGTTCCTGCTAGTCACATTTTGGACCGACAGCTCCTCCGGGACTTTCATCGGCAGCATCCAGATCAGCCCTCTCACAGCATGGTCGGGGGCGTTCCTCGTCGAGGGGTGCGTGCTGTCGGCCCTACTGCAGCTCCAGCTCCTGAGCCAGAGGAGGATTCCCGGTCGCAGACGGGAGATCTGCAGGTGACCTTGTCCTCCTCTCAGGAATTCTAACCCGCCTTCCAGTTTCCCCCTCCTTCCACCCTGGCTCATGGGACTTTTTGCGGACGTCGGGAGCCATCCCTTGAGGGGGGGGTTCTGTCACACTCTGCTCCAGCCCATGGACTCAGTACCTTTCCACTGCCCTGCTCACACCACACCCTCTGATCACCACATCTGCTCTCAGTCACTGATCACACACCTGCCCTCACTCATCAATCAGCTCACCTACCAGTATATATTCTCCAGCCTCACACTCACTCAGTGCCAGATTGTTCTCTGCTATGCATGACTTTCCAGCGTTTACCTGCCTGTCTTCCCGGTATCGACCCTGCCTGTGTACGACCTGCCTGTTCTGCCTGACCCCTGGTAAATTAACTCTGTCTTCCGTTTTGACCACGAGCTCAGCCAGTCTCCCTCTGGATTGTTTGCCTGATTCTGCCTGCCTCCCGGTTACTGACTTTTTGCCTGCCTCGACCAAGTCCACTGCCCTGCCCTCGAACTGTTCTTTGTTTGCCAGATTGCAGTTAATAAACATGTTAACTGATCATCAGTTCATTGCCTGTTTTGTACTGCACTTGGGTCCGTACCATACCCGTCACAAAAAGACTAATATGCATAGCTTTGAAATTCATGAAATTATAACCATTTAATGAGCCAGCTAACAGAGCTTTGAAAGAGGTGTCTAATTGGATAACATTTTTTTCAAGAAAGTAACCATTTAATTGCTGGTGTGATTTTGACAGTAACCTTAACTGTAGAATATTGAGAGCAAATTAATTGTAGTAATATAAATCAGAACTTTTAACAAATGTTATTCTACTCCTTTTTCTTGGTCCAGAATATAAAGCCTTGGCCCTGAAGCTTCCTTTTGGTAGAGGGTTTTTATGTTCACACCAAAAGTGACATAACGGAGTCTCATTGGTCAATGATGATCTCTTCCCCGACAGGCAGAGTCAGCAGCAGTCAGAACTGTATTTTATTTTTATTTTTTTATTATAATAAAAATCGCCCAAGATTAATTTTCAAAAATATGGGATGGGATTATTGGTATCAGTACAGATGTCATTGTATTTAAATAGATGTAGTGTATTTGTGTAGAAAGTGTGCTACTTGGTGTCAGCAATAGGCTCTGACCCTACCATTTTATTGCTGTGTTGACTTGCAAACTGGAGAAAAAAATAACAGTTGTTTACCAGATGTTGCTCCCCTGACCACTGTGTATCAAAACATATGGATTTAAACAGAAGCAAGACAGAAAGTGGAGCACATGAAACCTTCGACATCCTTAAACCCAGAAGGAAATCTAGCGTATTTTGGTAATTACAGTCATTATTATAGTGACATACATTATTACATTTAAAAAGGGTCAAAGTCATCTACATCTAGTAACACTGCTATTGGCCTAAACATGATCATCTGACAGATTTGTGTCACTCTGCTGGTTCAGGGTTTCCTCTCCTCCCCTTCTCTCAGTCAGTGATGATGTCAGTAACACATTTGTCTAGTTTTTTTGCCTCTCTGTAGCCTTTTCATCAGCTTGTTGATTGCAGACCATCACATTCCAGCTAAAGGCAGAATCATGTTGATATGTCAGTATGAAGAAAAGTTTTATCTGAAATTTGAAATGATAAATTTCTAGCAGGAGAGCCATGTGAAAAAATTGGACTTGACAAAAGACTGCATGCACTTAAAATGGAATTGAGAACAGAAAAATTTAACTAAGCCATCAAAAGAGAACATTACCTTCTCTGCAAAACAGAAGTTGTAGCTGAAATGGATTTTGACAAACTGAATGAAGAAATCTCATTTGTGTACTTTCAACACATTTTACGATTTTAAACATACAGATTTAAAAGGCTTCTGTTGAAGATTTTGGCTGCACCAGAACTCCAAAGGTGCATCTGAAACTTAACAAAAGTAAGTGTAAAATTATGGCAGAAATAAGATACAATGGACATGTGCTCATTGAGAAAAAATTCAAACCTGATATTAAAAGTGGTTGAGTCAGAGAAAACATGCCTGTGCCAGAGGATAAATTAATTAATCCCAAACCTTTCAGATCAAAGTACCCCTCTGAGGAAGTTGGAAGGACTGGTACTGGGTGTCACAGCTCCGTTCCCTCCTGTCCCTCTGCCTCAGTAATTTTCCACTCTCCTTGCCTCTGCTCCACTCTACCTGCCAGCCACTCCCACCCCATCAGCTCAACGCCACTCACCTGCAAGCACAGCTGCAGCGTATTCCCAATCAGCCCTTCTTAAAAGCCTCCCCTGCACTTTCACTCCTTGCCAGATTGTTCTTCAGCATTTCCATGCAAGACTCTCCAGCACTTCTTACCTGCCTGACCTCCTGTTGCTGAACCTGTTTGCCTCTGACCTGCCTGCACCGCCTGTCTCCTGGTAAACTCATCAGCCTTCCGTCCCTGACCATGACTTCTGCTTCAGCGTTTCTGGTTCCTGTCTGCTCACCTGGTCCTGACTTTGCTACTGCTGATCCTCAGTCTGCTCTGCTGCATCGTTGGCCTCATGTCCTGTAAGCCCCTCTCTGTCACTCCTGCCTGCTGTAAACGGAACTGTATGGTTCCGAGGGTTCATGTCCTCCCCCCTTGGTTCCGCATTCTGGCTCAGCTCAACCAAATCCCCGAGCCTGAAACCCATAGACTTTGTGTGGGCCCCGAGCCTGAAGAACAAACTGTTTGCCTGTGTACTAATAAAGGTCCTTACCAACGGTCCCAGCTTTCCAGAGTGCTACTTTTGGGTCCCAATTGCACCCATCACACTGGGAGTAAGAGCAGCAAAGTGTTTATTCAAGCAGTACTCAAATATGTCATAAAACCACGTATCTTATCTGTTGTTACTCTGAGGGTTGAGACGGACAGTCAGTATGAAATGACTCCAGGGTGTTTATAGACTCAAACGCTATGTGCAAATTGACAAAGAATTGCTTGCAATTGTGGCCAAAGAAATTCATCAGTAGCTATTTGGAAGATATTGATGTAGAATGCCCACTTACGGAAGGCAGCGGAGGTGCTGGGTGCAGATCAATGCAGCAATCAAAGAAGCAGGGAGAGAGTATGCTGCTTCCTGAACAATCGCTCAGATCATGAGCAAGTTCCCGGGGTTCAGTGATGGCCCAAGTACAGTGGGATAGGAGGATGAGGGGAAAATGAAGAGTTGGATCTGATTGCAGTGAGTTTACAGAGATTAGGGTGAGTGCAGTTTAATGAGTTAGCTAGGTTAGAGGTCTTCTGTCCAGGTCCAGAATAGTCTTAGAGTTCTGGCAGCAATGTGTTCGGAATGTTGGCCTGCTTTATGACATCCTGCTCAAAAAGTTGAAGTCGACCAAGAAGCTCAGGGGAAGAGAATTTTGGAAATAGAGGAGCATGTCATAGAGTCAGACAAGTGATCACAGAGCAGGAAGAGACACCACTCACCAACACTCCTCCATGCGCTGGAGAGATACTGGACAGGACTCGAATAAATGGCCAAATTCACAGTACAGACAGGCCTGCGTAGTGAGCCTCCTCTTGGACAGGGTTAAAACAGGCTCTGCCCTGCTGCATTGGTTCCTCCGAGGCAGGGGAAGAAGGGGGCGGGGCTGGTTAATTCCACTTGTAGACAGCTGGTGACAATGGTCAAGGCAACAGAGCAGATGCGAGGAAGAAACCTAAAAGACCTCACCCTCCGCCTTTTCCTAAGATGATTATCAAGGCAGCTGGCAAGCAAGACCAGGGCTTCAAGGTCCGCCATCTCATCTCAAACCATTAACTCGTCTTTACCATTAACTCAGCTCCTCACTTAATCCCTTTACAAAAGCCCCCCTGGATTGCGAGTCATTCCAGCTGCTTTTAGCCATGGATGTCCGAAAGTAGATGGCATAGTCAGCAACTGATGCTGATTCCTGGTAGTGTTAAGAGCTGGGTTTCTGACTCGTTGCCCTGAACCAGATGATGGAAAACCCATTGATGGTCAGCAGTTAGAGACTCAAAAATTAGAGGAGACTGGGGTCCTTTTTTCCATCACAGCTGTGGCTGACTGTGCAGCTCTTGTCGGGAAAGATTTTGTCCAAAAAGTAATCTAGATACATTTTTAAATGAAAAGCCACAAAACACTGATTGGAAAGTAAGTTTATATTGCACAATATGGAGACAACAAAACTCCAGTACAGGTGTACATCAGAATAGCCCCCCCCCCCCCCCTTCAAGTTCAGACAGGCTATATATACTGATTGGTGAATTATTCCTGTTTGGTTGCCAAACATGCAGTGACCATTTAAAGATGTATTCACAGGCTCCAAGCTCCTGCTCACCATTGCATGTTTCCTAGTAACTGAACCTTTTGACATTAACAATCTTATTAAGCAACGAAGTACTTGTTGTCGATATGATAAACTCAACATCGTACTGGAAGCTGGAGAATTTCCTTATCACTCTGCCTGACTATAAATCAACAATGAATGCTATTTTTGCCTTAACAGAAGGATAGGTGAGGTTGGAAATCGATCACTAACAAACACTTTAGCAACAAGCTGATGCACTACTACCTCACCCGAGTATCAAGCTGGGATGGGCACCTGAGGTTCCAGAGCAGTGGAATAGAGTCTACTATTGATGCTGTTGAAAAGTCCTAAGGTGTTGCGGTGTGGCAAATAAAACTCGGAAGTGAAATCACAGATTTAAGACCTTTATTTCTCAGCTGAGGGCTATGACCCACAAGCACGCTACGCATTTCACCTGTGAGTTTCCGCACTGCCAGTTTCACAGTCGCAGCATTCTACCTAATATGGAATTGTTTCTCAGAGCTGACCCTCCACAGGCGACAGATGTTGGGTAGATAATATAGTCTATAACATCCTGTCCTTCACCTTGTATGAGGTGCTTTCTCACTGATAGGCATGTTCATCATACCAGTTTCAAGCTTAAGCACATACATTGTCTACAATGTCGAGGCTGCAACAGAAGGTGAGACTGGGACTGCTTGATGGAGAAGTCCAGAAACACTAACAGATAGCTCCTGAAGGGTAGTCACGATGTTGCCAGGAATCATTTTGTGTATATCATTCCAGAGAGAGAGCAACCCTGCCTCACCCCTCTCTGGATCAGAGTGCTCAACCCACCATTAGTTTTTAGAATACTTGCAATGCCACTATAGTGTGCTTGGACTACGGCTATAAAGCCACAGTTGAACCCAGAGCCAGCTAAGGTCTGCCACAGGTACTGGTGTGCAACCCGGTCATAAGCTTGGTATATGGAAATAGCAGTCTGTGTGGCCAAGGAACTGGAGAGGATCAAAATACCCCTAATATCACTGATAAACCTGTTGGGCACACAGTAGGCCTGGTCAGGGTGAATGACGGATGACCCCTGGAGAAGCTGTCTTGCACATCTGGATTACTTAACCACTCACTCCTATAAAGGTTCTAATAGAACCCAGCAGAGTCTGAGATTTCGGAGCAGCCACTCGTAGGTAAGGAGTGACTGATGTTCCTTTGTCCGTTGTTCTCTTATCTAAGGAAGAAACGGGAGGGAGCATCCATCTGGGAGGCAATCATGAATCTGGACCAGAGCACCCTGTGCTGAGCCATCCAACAGGTCGGCCAAAGCTGACTTTTTGGACTTGAAGTTATTTATTAGCCCCACCAAGGGCCACCCCGCAGTGGGGGAAACCCCACACATACGCACAAAACCTAATCCACAACCCCTTTTACAACCAAAAAACAAAAGGAAAATAACTCATACATACAATCATCATCCACACAATCACCCACAAGAGAAGAATGGAAGTTTCCCTACGGATTCACCATCAGCTCCTCACTCACATGTCACTTCAGAGAGTGTGAACATGCATGTGTGTGTATGTCAGGATTAGTAAATGCTTTTGGCTTATACTATTGGTGAACTCACCTCACCCTTAGAAACTCTTTCCTTCTTTCTTTGCTATAGGCCCTTCAGCTTGTCCCTTGCATATTTATTTGCTGCTTTCATTGCATTTTTTGTTGTCTCATTTCCTCTCCACTGGCCTAAATGGGAGAGGAAAACACTGACACAATGTCAGAAAAAGCTTATTTTAAGTTTTGCTTTGACCCCTTTAATTTCTTATTAATGCATTTGTTTGCTTTTAAAGATTTCTAAAATATAAATAATAAAAATAGAACAAATGCATCATCATGCATCATCCAGTCTCAATCCATACAACTTTGCTATGTTTTACACATTTCCTTTTCTGCTTGCAATTACAATTTTATCATGGTGTGATATATTGATTGTGTATTGTTTATTCCCTTTATTTCTATCTTTTGACATGTATCTTTTGATATGATTCATATACTCAGTACCATCAGTATAATTAATATGACCAATATATTCCACAAGCTAGTAGGTCGAGCAGAGCAGAACGTAAATTAGTAGGAGACTGGAATGTAGGGGGGCAGAACAAGAGGGCCCAAGACGTCACCTAGGAGAGAAGTTATGACCTCCAGATAACCATATATAGTAGTGTTCTTGGTGTGAAACACTCCCCAAAAGCTAGAATATGGCCAATTAAGGTAACCAAAATGGAAGCCCACAAGTGTTGCATTATGTGTGTGTGTGTGTGTGTGTGTGTGTGTGTGTGTGTGTGTGTGTGTGTGTGTGTGTGTGTGTGTGTGTGTGAGATAGTGTATGCAGTCAATAAGTTGAAGGAGCAGAAAGAGCATGAAATAGGGAAGTCTGAGGACAGGAGCGGGGAAGGGGGTGTTGAGCAGAAGGCACGATTGATTTTCAGATGGAGGCGGAAGCAGGAATGGGACAGCCAAGAGGAGCAGTGCGGGCACCACTGCCTTCTTGTGGAAAATCTCCCTTCCTCCAACAGTCTTTGTACAATTCTGTTGTACCAATAGGTATGATTTCAGAGGATATTAATTTTCTGAGAAGGCAGAAAGATATGTTAACTGAGGTGCCCTCTGTTGGTGCCCAGTTGTTGTAGAAAATTGAGCAGATGCAAAAAAAGACAAAAAAAATGGAGGAGATAACATTAAGCAGTCAGAGTACAACAGGGACAGCTGAGGAGGAGTCAGAGGAGGCAAGCAGCTTAAATTTCCCGCGTGATCGCGTGTCGGAAAGGAAGGGGGGGGGGGTCTTAAACCAGGGAAACAGTTCCCTCTAGTGGCCGCCCCAGGAGGCATCAAGCCTTTGACAGTCTATGGCAGTTAGCTGATATCAATTAAAGTGCATCCATGCCCAAACTGATGTTTACTCGACGAGAAAACGTTAATTAAGTCCAAATGTGATTGCAAGATTAATTTTCATATGATCATGTTGCATTCACTTTAAAAAAGTTCCGCCATGCCCAAAATGTCCAAATGCGATTACAACATTAGTTTTTCATTTGATCCTGATGAGATCACTTCTCTTTTGGAAATAAAGTGCATTCATGCTGAGACTGACGTTTCCTGGACGCGCAAACCTCAAAACTGTCAAAATGTGATTGCAACATTAGTTTTCAAATGATCCTTTGCATTCACTTTAAAAAGTGCCTCCATGCCCAAACTGTCAAAATGTGATTGCAACATTAGTTTTTCAGATGATCCTGATGCAATCAATCCTGTTTCGGAAAAAGTGCATCCATGCACAAACTGACATTGTCTCCAAGCGAAAACGTCAATTTAGTGAAAATGTAATTGCAAGATCAGTTTTCATATGATCCTGATGCAATCACATCTGTTTTGGAAAGAAAATGCATCCATGCCCATACTGACATTTCCATGTGAGTATTGCGTCACTTCCTGTCTCCTCAATCGTTCGTTGGTTGCATTGTGCACGGGGTGCTGTATTCACTTAATATTGAACACTTGGTGTGTTGTATTCACTTTACTTAAAATTTTGAACACTTGGGACATTCTAGTCACCTGATATCAACAGTGAGAAACAACCCATATTAAACAAATACAGGGCTTCGCCCATCACTAGCGTTAGCATGGCCTCACCGTCTGTTTCACCCGGTGTCTTTGTCTGTTCAGCATGTGAAATGTTACTGCTCTGCCTCCCTTAGTGAAGGGAATAGATGCAGAAAGTGTAGTTTATTTATGGCTATGGAGGCTAGACTTAGCGATCTTGAGACGCGGTTCCGCAGCTTGGAGTTAGCTGGAGTTCCGTCAAGTAGCCAGGATAAGCTAGCTGCTGCGGAGCCGCCCAGCGTAGCTACAGCTAGTGGTCCCCCGGCAGCAGCCGAGCAGCCGGCTAGCCAGGGCGGCTGGGTGACGGTTAGCCTAAAACAAAGCCCAAAACAAAGGCCCACGGTGCACCACCACTCGCTTCCCGTGGCCAACCGCTTTTCCCCACTCGGCGACTCTGTTTTGCGCTACGTGAAGCCGACTCCAGCGACCATAGTCAAGTGCATTCCGGGGGCCAGAGCAGGCAACATAGAAGTAAATTTATGGCTGCTGGCGAGACGTAATTGTAAATTTGGTAAAGTTATCATTCATGTCGGAGCCAACGACACCCGGCTTCATCAGTCGGAGGTCACCAAAATCAACTTGGAGTCGGTGTGTAACTACGCAAAAACGATGTCGGACTCCGTAGCATTCTCTGGTCCCCTCCCCAATCTGGCCAGCGATGAGATGTTTAGCCGCATGTCGTCGCTTCGTCGCTGGCTGTCACGGTGGTGCCCCGATAACCAGGTGGCCTTTATAGACAATTGGAGCACTTTTGGGGGAAAACCTGGTCTGATTCGGAGAGACGGTGTCCATCCCACACGAGATGGTGCTTCTCTCATTTCTAGTAATTTGGGTAATATTATTAGACCCAAAGTGACCTGACAATCCAGGGTCCAGACCAGGACGCAGAGTTGTAGTCTTACACACCTCTCTGCTGCTTCCTTAGAACCCTCATCTGCCAACAATAACATATTTAACACTATAGAGGTAGTCTCTGTTCCACGGTTAAAAGTTCACCAAGCACAGAGCAGGGGAGCGGTCAATCACCATAATCATATTAAAATTAATACTAAAGCACAAGTTGGAGAAACTAATATCACAATTAAGTGTGGACTGTTAAATATTAGATCTCTTTTGTGTAAATCCCTGTTAGTACACGACCTGATAGCGGATCATCACATTTATTTATTTTGTCTTACTGAGACCTGGCTTCAGGAGGAGGAGTATGTGAGTTTAAATGAATCTACTCCTCCTACCCATCTTAATTATCATATTCCACGTGTTACTGGTCGAGGAGGGGGAGTGGCAGCAATCTATCACTCCAAGTTATTAATTAATCCCAGACCAAAACATAGCTTCAGTTCATTTGAAAGCCTGACTCTTGGCATCACTCATCTGAACTGGAGGACAGAAAAGCCACTTCTGTTTGTAGTTGTATATCGGCCCCCTGCTGGGCCACATTCAGAGTTCCTGTCTGAGTTCTCTGATTTCTTATCTGACTTGGTCCTCAGAACGGAAAAAGTCATTATCATTGGAGACTTTAATATCCATATGGACGTTATAAATGACAGCTTTAGAAATGGCTTCATTTCATTACTTGAGTCAGTTGGTTTCCTCCAGCAGATAAACCAACCAACTCATAACTTCAACCACACCCTAGATCTAGTTCTGACTTATGGTGTTGAGGTAGAACATGTGTCAGTGTTCCCTCAGAACCCAGTCCTGTCAGACCATTCTTTGATCACTATTACATTCTATGCTCAGAACAAAGTCTTACTATAGCAGATGTCTTTCAGATAATGCTGTAGCTAAGTTTAAGGAAGTGATCTCTGTGCTGATCCCAGGACCACCGTGTGTTTCCCCAGGGATCAGTCATTATAATCTTAGCCCTGCTGAGGTTGACTCTATTGCTGAAGGTGCAGCAACCTCACTGAGAATCACGCTTGATTCTGTTGCCCCCTTGAAAAAGAAAATAGTAAATCAGAGGAGGTGTGCCCCCTGGTATAATTCACATATCAGGACCCTCAAGCAGAAAGTGCGAAGACTGGAAAGGAAGTGGCATTCTTGTAAAATAGACAGCTACCATGAAAGACTGTCTATTAGTTTACAAAAAGGCCCTTCGCAAGGCTAGAACAGCTTATTTTTCTTCTTTGATTGAGGAAAATAAGAACAACCCCAGGTTTCTTTTCAGCACTGTGGCCAAATTAACCAAGAGTCACAGTGTTTTAGATCCACGTATCCCTTCTTCCCTGAGTGGTGAAGACTTCATGAGCTTCTTCACTGATAAAGTTCTAGCTATCAGAGAGAAAGCTAACCAGGCCATCCCAACAACTGGACCATCACCAGATGTGCCGACTGTGGGAACATACAGGGTCTCTAACGAGCCCTTAAGCTCCTTCAGCCCTATATATTTTTCTGAGGCGTCATCGCTAATTCAGAAATCCAAGACCACCACGTGTCTTTTAGATCCCATCCCAACACACCTGTTGAAGGATGTTTTACCATTGATAGGCAGTTCTATCCTGGACCAGATCAATAGTTCTTTAGTGTTATGTACCCCGGTCCTACAAGGTGGCAGTGATTAAGCCGTTGCTTAAAAAACCATCACTGGATCCTGATGTCTTAGCAAATTATAGGCCAATATCCAACCTTCCTTTTATCTCTAAAGTTCTAGAGAAGGTGGTGGTGACTCAGTTACTGGAGCACCTGCAGAGGAACAGCCTGTTTGAGATGTTTCAGTCAGGCTTTAGAGCTCACCACAGCACAGAAACAGCACTTCTTAAGGTCACTAATGATCTTCTCATAGCTTCCGATCATGGACTGGTCTCTATGCTGGTTCTGCTGGACCTCAGTGCTGCTTTTGATACAGTTGATCACAGCATCCTGTTACAGAGACTGGAACGTGTGGTTGGGATTAAAGGGACAGCAATAGACTGGTTTAGATCATACTTATCTGATAGATACCAGTTTGCTCATGTCCATGGCATTCCCTCCTCATACAGTAGGGTTAGCCATGGAGTTCATCAAGGTTCTGTACTCGGACCAATCCTCTTCACATTGTACATGCTTCCCTTAGGGAACATTATTCGGCAGCATGGGATAAATTTTCATTGTTATGCTGATTACACTCAGCTCTATTTATCCATGAAACCCGAGGAGACAGAGAAGTTAGTGAAGCTCCAGACCTGTCTTAAAGACATAAAGTCCTGGATGTCTTCAAATTTCCTCCTCCTTAACCCGGGAAAAACTGAGGTCATGGTGTTTGGTCCTGAACCTCTCAGGGATAGATTAGATCACATGATCACTCTAGATGGTACCTCATTAACATCTAGTCTCTCTGAGGAATCTAGGAGTAACTTTTTATCAAAATCTCTCCTTCAACTCACACATTAAATTAGTCTCTAGAAGTGCCTTTTTTCACCTGAGGAACATCACAAAGATCAGGAAGCGAAAACTGGTCCTGAAAAGTTAGTCCATGCATTTGTGACTTCCAGGCTGGAGTATTGTAATTCTTTATTATCAGGGTGTCCAAACAACTCTATAAGAAGCCTCCAGTTGATCCAAAATGCTGCAGCCAGAGTTCTGACAGGTATTGACAAAAGAGATCACATAACTCCTGTAATGGCGTCGCTTCATTGGCTGCCCGTTAGATTTAGAATAATTTTTAAAACCCTTCTTTTGACCTACAAGGTCCTCAGAGCTAGCTCCATCCTACCTGGAGGAGCTAGTGATACCTTATCAGCCCAATAGACCGCTCCGCTCTCAGAATGCTGGTCTACTTGTGGTTCCCAGAGTTTCTAGGAATAGAATGGGGGGCCGAGCATTTAGCTACCAGGCCCCCCTGCTATGGAACCAGCTCCCTGTTCAGGTACAGGAGGCTGACTCCATCGCTACTTTTAAGATCAAACTTAAAACCCACCTCTTTGAAAAAGCTTATTGTTACTAATTCAGGAGTTCCAGTTACTATCATAGACAGACAGATTATCATACTTAGGGGGTCGTCTAATCGTTAGGTCACATCTGGATTCTGGAAAGCGCCTTGAAACAATTTTGATTGTATAAGACGCTATATAAATAAAGATTGATTTGATTTGATTTCCTCATAGCGCAAACGTCAATTTAGTCAAAATGTAATTGCAAGATCAGTGTTCATGTAATCCTGATGCAATCACTTCTGTTTTGGAAAGAAAGTGCATCCATGCCCAAACTGACATCTCCTCTCAGCGAAAACATCATTCAAGTCAAAATGTGATTGCAAGATCAGTTTTCATGTAATCCTGATGCAATCACTTCTGTTTTGGAAAGAAAGCACATCCATGCCCAAACTGACATTTCCTCATTGCGCAAACGTCAATTTAGTCAAAATGTAATTGCAAGATCAGTGTTCATGTAATCCCGATGCAATCACTTCTGTTTAGGAAAGAAAGCGCATCCATGCCCAAACTGACATTTCCTCATTGCGCAAACGTCAATTTAGTCAAAATGTAATTGCAAGATCAGTTTTCATATGATCCTGATGCAATCACTTCTGTTTAGGAAAGAAAGCGCATCCATGCCCAAACTGACATTTCCTCATTGCGCAAATGTCAATTTAGTCAAAATGTAATTGCAAGATCAGTTTTCATGTAATCCTGATGCAATCAGTTCTGTTTTGGAAAGAAAGCGCATCCATGCCCAAACTGACATTTCCTCATTCCGCAAACGTCAATTTAGTCAAAATGTGATTGCAAGATCAGTTTTCATATGATCCTGATGCAATCACTTCTATTTTTGAAAGAAAGCGCATCCATGCGCAAACTTACATCTCCTCTCAGCGAAAACATCATTCAAGTCAAAATGTGATTGCAAGATCAGTTTTCATATGATCCTGATGCAATCACTTCTGTTTTGGAAAGAAAGCGCATCCATGCGCAAACTGACATTTCCTCATTGCGCAAATGTCAATTTAGTCAAAATGTAATTGCAAGATCAGTGTTCATGTAATCCTGATGCAATCACTTCTGTTTTGGAAAGAAAGTGCATCCATGCCCAAACTGACATCTCCTCTCAGCGAAAACATCATTCAAGTCAAAATGTGATTGCAAGATTAGTTTTCATGTAATCCTGATGCAATCACTTCTGTTTTGGAAAGAAAGCACATCCATGCCCAAACTGACATTTCCTCATTCCGCAAACGTCAATTTAGTCAAAATGTGATTGCAAGATCAGTTTTCATATGATCCTGATGCAATCACTTCTGTTTTGGAAAGAAAGCGCATCCATGCGCAAACTGACATTTCCTCTCAGCGAAAACATCATTCAAGTCAAAATGTGATTGCAAGATCAGTTTTCATATGATCCTGATGCAATCACTTCTGTTTTTAAAAGAAAGCGCATCCATGGGCAAACTGACATTTCCTCTCAGCGAAAACGTCAATTTAGTCAAAATGTAATCGCAAGATCAGTTGTCATGTAATCCTGATGCAATCACTTCTGTTTTGGAAAGAAAGCGCATCCATGCCCAAACTGACATTTCCTCATTCCGCAAACGTCAATTTAGTCAAAATGTAATTGTAGGATCAGTTGTCATGTAATCCCGATGCAATCACTTCTATTTAGGAAAGAAAGCGCATCCATGCCCAAACTGACATTTCCTCATTGCGCAAACGTCAATTTAGTCAAAATGTGATTGCAAGATCAGTTTTCATATAATCCTGATGCAATCACTTCTGTTTTGGAAAGAAAGCGCATCCATGCGCAAACTGACATTTCCTCTCAGCAAAAACATCATTCAAGTCAAAATGTGATTGCAAGATCAGTTTTCATATGATCCTGATGCAATCACTTCTGTTTTTAAAAGAAAGCGCATCCATGGGCAAACTGACATTTCCTCTCAGCGAAAACGTCAATTTAGTCAAAATGTAATTGTAGGATCAGTTTTCATGTAATCCCGATGCAATCACTTCTGTTTAGGAAAGAAAGCGCATCCATGCCCAAACTGACATTTCCTCATTGCGCAAACGTCAATTTAGTCAAAATGTGATTGCAAGATCAGTTTTCATATGATCCTGATGCAATCACTTCTGTTTTGGAAAGAAAGCGCATCCATGCGCAAACTGACATTTCCTCTCAGCGAAAACATCATTCAAGTCAAAATGTGATTGCAAGATCAGTTTTCATATGATCCTGATGCAATCACTTCTGTTTTTAAAAGAAAGCGCATCCATGGGCAAACTGACATTTCCTCTCAGCGAAAACGTCAATTTAGTCAAAATGTAATCGCAAGATCAGTTGTCATGTAATCCTGATGCAATCACTTCTGTTTTGGAAAGAAAGCGCATCCATGCCCAAACTGACATTTCCTCATTCCGCAAACGTCAATTTAGTCAAAATGTAATTGTAGGATCAGTTGTCATGTAATCCCGATGCAATCACTTCTATTTAGGAAAGAAAGCGCATCCATGCCCAAACTGACATTTCCTCATTGCGCAAACGTCAATTTAGTCAAAATGTGATTGCAAGATCAGTTTTCATATAATCCTGATGCAATCACTTCTGTTTTGGAAAGAAAGCGCATCCATGCGCAAACTGACATTTCCTCTCAGCAAAAACATCATTCAAGTCAAAATGTGATTGCAAGATCAGTTTTCATATGATCCTGATGCAATCACTTCTGTTTTTAAAAGAAAGCGCATCCATGGGCAAACTGACATTTCCTCTCAGCGAAAACGTCAATTTAGTCAAAATGTAATTGTAGGATCAGTTTTCATGTAATCCCGATGCAATCACTTCTGTTTAGGAAAGAAAGCGCATCCATGCCCAAACTGACATTTCCTCATTGCGCAAACGTCAATTTAGTCAAAATGTGATTGCAAGATCAGTTTTCATATGATCCTGATGCAATCACTTCTGTTTTTAAAAGAAAACGCATCCATGCCCAAACTGACATTTCCTCTCAGCGAAAACGTCATTCAAGTCAAAATGTGATTGCAAGATCAGTTTTCATTAGATCCTGATGCAATCACTTCTGTTTTGGAAAGAAAGCGCATCCATGCCCAAACTGACATTTCCTCATTCCGCAAACGTCAATTTAGTCAAAATGTAATTGTAGGATCAGTTTTCATGTAATCCTGATGCAATCACTTCTGTTTTGGAAAGAAAGCGCATCCATGCCCAAACTGACATTTCCTCATTCCGCAAACGTCAATTTAGTCAAAATGTAAATGCAAGATCAGTGTTCATGTAAACCTGATGCAATCGCTTCTGTTTTGGAAAGAAAGCGCATCCATGCCCAAACTGACATTTCCTCATTCCGCAAACGTCAATTTAGTCAAAATGTAATTGTAGGATCAGTTTTCATGTAATCCTGATGCAATCACTTCTGTTTAGGAAAATAAAGCGCATCCATGCCCAAACTGACATTTCCTCATTGTGCAAACGTCAATTTAGTCAAAATGTGATTGCAAGATCAGTTTTCGTATGATCCTCATGCAATCACTTCTGTTTTGGAAAGAAAGCGCATCCATGCCCAAACTGACATTTCCTCTCAGTGATAACGTCATTCAAGTCAAAATGTGATTGCAAGATCAGTTTTCATATGATCCTGATGCAATCACTTCTGTTTTTAAAAGAAAGCGCATCCATGGGCAAACTGACATTTCCTCTCAGCGAAAACGTCAATTTAGTCAAAATGTAATTGCAAGATCAGTTGTCATGTAATCCTGATGCAATCACTTCTGTTTTGGAAAGAAAGCGCATCCATGCCCAAACTGACATTTCCTCATTGCGCAAACGTCAATTTAGTCAAAATGTAATTGCAAGATCAGTGTTCATGTAATCCTGATGCAATCACTTGTGTTTAGGAAAAGAAAGCGCATCCATGCCCAAACTGACATTTCCTCATTGCGCAAACGTCAATTTAGTCAAAATCTGATTGCAAGATCAGTTTTCATATGATCCTCATGCAATCACTTCTGTTTTGGAAAGAAAGCGCATCCATGCCCAAACTGACATTTCGTCACTACGCAAACGTCAATTTAGTCAAAATGTAATTGCAAGATCAGTGTTCATGTAATCCTGATGCAATCACTTCTGTTTTGGAAAGAAAGTGCATCAATGCCCAAACTGACATTTCCTCTTAGGGAAAAAGTCAATTTAGTCAAAATGTGAGTTCTACATTAGTTTTCATAGAGTCCGTATGCGAACACTTCTGTTTTTTAAAAAAAAAGGGCATCCATGCCCAAACTGACATTTCCTCATTGCGCAAACGTCAATTTAGTCAAAATGTGATTGCAAGATCAGTTTTCATAGGATCCTGATGCAATCACTTCTGTTTTTAAAAGAAAGCGCATCCATGCCCAAACTGACATTTCCTCTCAGCGAAAACGTCATTCAAGTCAAAATGTGATTGCAAGATCAGTTTTCATATGATCCTGATGCAATCACTTCTGTTTTGGAAAGAAAGCGCATCCATGCCCAAACTGACATTTCCTCATTGCGCAAACGTCAATTTAGTCAAATTGTAATTGCAAGATCAGTTTTCATGTAATCCTGATGCAATCACTTCTGTTTTGGAAAGAAAGCGTATCCATGCCCAAACTGACATTTCCTCATTCCGCAAACGTCAATTTAGTCGAAATGTAATTGTAGGATCAGTTTTCATGTAATCCTGATGCAATCACTTCTGTTTAGGAAAAGAAAGCGCATCCATGCCCAAACTGACATTTCCTCATTGCGCAAACGTCAATTTAGTCAAAATGTGATTGCAAGATCAGTTTTCATAGGATCCTGATGCAATCACTTCTGTTTTTAAAAGAAAGCGCATCCATGCCCAAACTGACATTTCCTCTCAGCGAAAACGTCATTCAAGTCAAAATGTGATTGCAAGATCAGTTTTCATATGATCCTGATGCAATCACTTCTGTTTTTAAAAGAAAGCGCATCCATGCCCAAACTGACATTTCCTCTCAGCGAAAACATCATTCAAGTCAAAATGTGATTGCAAGATCAGTTTTCATATGATCCTGATGCAATCACTTCTGTTTCTGAAAGAAAGCGCATCCATGCCCAAACTGACATTTCCTCATTGCGCAAACGTCAATTTAGTCAAAATGTAATTTCAAGATCAGTGTTCATGTAATCCTGATGCAATCACTTCTGTTTTGGAAAGAAAGCGCATCCATGCCCAAACTGACATTTCCTCATTGCGCAAACGTCAATTTAGTCAAAATGTGATTGCAAGATCAGTTTTCATATGATCCTGATGCAATGACTTCTGTTTTGGAAAGAAAGTGCATCCATGCCCAAACTGACATTTCGTCATTGCGCAAACGTCAATTTAGTCAAAATGTAATTGCAAGATCAGTTTTCTTATGATCCTCATGCAATCAATTCTGTTGTGGAAAGAAAGCGCATCCATGCGCAAACTGACATTTCCTCTCAGCGAAAACATCATTCAAGTCAAAATGTGATTGCAAGATCAGTTTTCATATGATCCTGATGCAATCACTTCTGTTTTTAAAAGAAAGCGCATCCATGGGCAAACTGACATTTCCTCTCAGCGAAAACGTCAATTTAGTCAAAATGTAATTGCAAGATCAGTTGTCATGTAATCCTGATGCAATCACTTCTGTTTTGGAAAGAAAGTGCATCCATGCCCAAACTGACATTTCCTCATTCCGCAAACGTCAATTTAGTCAAAATGTAATTGTAGGATCAGTTTTCATGTAATCCTGATGCAATCACTTGTGTTTTGGAAAGAAAGCGCATCCATGCCCAAACTGACATTTCCTCATTCCGCAAACGTCAATTTAGTCAAAATGTAATTGTAGGATCAGTTTTCATGTAATCCTGATGCAATCACTTCTGTTTAGGAAAGAAAGCGCATCCATGCCCAAACTGACATTTCCTCATTGCGCAAACGTCAATTTAGTCTGTGTAAATTCTCAGTCATCCAGGTCATTGTATCCAAGGTAGTTTTCTCTGTCAACTGGACTGGGTTTCTTCTCTTGAAGACGTTTCGCCTTCTATCCAGAAGGCTTCTTCAGTTCTGAAATCGCTGGGGAGAGAGCTTGAGAATATATAGCCCCTGGACCATTTGCATGCTAATGATCTGGGTGGTCACCTGAGAGTCGTTAGCAGGGTCGTTGGTCGGGTCGTTGACCTAGTTTCTGTTGAGATGTCTCCCCTTTGTCTGCTGGGTCACATGGTGATGAGTCACTGGGTCTCTTGGAATGGTGTGAATGTTTGTTTTGCTGTTGGAAGGAGTGGAGGACTGCATTGTATGTGGGTGATAGGAAGTGCCTCAGGCCACCACCCCTGTTTAAGGATGGTTTCTCCAATTTAACATGGATAGCTTCCTTGACCCCCCTTTCGAACCAGCGGTCTTCTCTGGCCAGTATCCGTACTTGGCTGTCCTCGAAGGAGTGCCCACTCTCCTTTAAGTGTAAGTGGACTGCTGAATCCTGACCCGAAGAGGTGGCACGTCTGTGTTGTGCCATTCTTCTGTGTAGAGGTTGTTTGGTTTCCCCAATGTACAGTTCCTTGCATTTCTCCTGGCACTGTACAGCATAAACAACATTACTTTGTTTGGGTCTTGGTGTCTTGTCCTTTGGGTGTACTAACCTCTGTCTGAGGGTGTTGCTGGGTTTGAAATGAACCGGTATGTCGTGTTTCTGGAGGATCCTCCTAAACTTCTCCGAGACTCCAGACAGGTAGGGGATGGAAACGCTGCGGCGTTTGTTTCTCTCCTCCTCTCCTTTGCTGAGGTCTTGCTTTCTTGAGGTTTTGGTGAAGGCCCAGTCTGGGTAGCCACATGTTTTGAGAGCTGTCTTAATGTGGTTCTGTTCCTTCTTTCTGCCTTGGGATGTGGTGGGTATTTCCCTGGCCCGGTGTTGGAGAGTTCTGATCACTCCCAACTTGTGTTCCAGTGGGTGGTGAGAGTCAAACTGGAGGTACTGGTCGGTAAGATCCACAAACCAGGGACCCCTCTCAGACCCATAGTAAGCAGCATCAATTCGGTAACCTACAACATTTCCAAATACTTGGCCTCCATCTTGTCGCCCATGGTTGGCAACACCCCACACCACATCAAAAAACTCCCAAGACTTTGCTCAAAAAGTCATTGGACTCACACTACTTCCAGAAGAGACTATGGTATCTTATGATGTCACGTCACTCTTCACGTGCATCCCCACTGCCAGCGCCATAGACACCATCCACAAGCACCTTCTATTGGACAAGAATCTTACAGAAAGAACAACCTTAACACCGGCCCAAATCTGCACCATGCTGGACCTGTGTTTGAACACCACCTATTTCCAGTACAGAGAAGGCTTCTACAGGCAGAAACATGGCTGTGCCATGGGCTCACCAGTATCCCCTATAGTTGCCAATCTATACATGGAGAAGGTGGAATCCCAGGCCCTGACATCCTTCACAGGAACTGCGCCAAGCCACTGGTTCAGGTATGTGGATGACACCTGGGTCAAAATTCAAATACAAGAATTGGAAGCGTTCTCCGATCACCTCAACAAAACAGACGAGCATGTAAAATTCACCCGGGAAGAGGTAAAAGGAAACAGTCTGGCCTTTCTGGACTGCGCAGTCAAGATCACTGAGGACAGAAATCTCACCATCGAAGTCTACAGAAAACCTACACATACCGACCAGTACCTCCAGTTTGACTCTCACCACCCACTGGAACACAAGTTGGGAGTGATCAGAACTCTCCAACACCGGGCCAGGGAAATACCCACCACATCCCAAGGCAGAAAGAAGGAACAGAACCACATTAAGACAGCTCTCAAAACATGTGGCTACCCAGACTGGGCCTTCACCAAAACCTCAAGAAAGCAAGACCTCAGCAAAGGAGAGGAGGAGAGAAACAAACGCCGCAGCGTTTCCATCCCCTACCTGTCTGGAGTCTCGGAGAAGTTTAGGAGGATCCTCCAGAAACACGACATACCGGTTCATTTCAAACCCAGCAACACCCTCAGACAGAGGTTAGTACACCCAAAGGACAAGACACCAAGACCCAAACAAAGTAATGTTGTTTATGCTGTACAGTGCCAGGAGAAATGCAAGGAACTGTACATTGGGGAAACCAAACAACCTCTACACAGAAGAATGGCACAACACAGACGTGCCACCTCTTCGGGTCAGGATTCAGCAGTCCACTTACACTTAAAGGAGAGTGGGCACTCCTTCGAGGACAGCCAAGTACGGATACTGGCCAGAGAAGACCGCTGGTTCGAAAGGGGGGTCAAGGAAGCTATCCATGTTAAATTGGAGAAACCATCCTTAAACAGGGGTGGTGGCCTGAGGCACTTCCTATCACCCACATACAATGCAGTCCTCCACTCCTTCCAACAGCAAAACAAACATTCACACCATTCCAAGAGACCCAGTGACTCATCACCATGTGACCCAGCAGACAAAGGGGAGACATCTCAACAGAAACTAGGTCAACGACCCGACCAACGACCCTGCTAACGACTCTCAGGTGACCACCCAGATCATTAGCATGCAAATGGTCCAGGGGCTATATATTCTCAAGCTCTCTCCCCAGCGATTTCAGAACTGAAGAAGCCTTCTGGATAGAAGGCGAAACGTCTTCAAGAGAAGAAACCCAGTCCAGTTGACAGAGAAAACTACCTTGGAGTCAATTTAGTCAAAATGTAATTGTAGGATCAGTTTTCATATGATCCTGATGCAATCACTTCTGTTTTGGAAAGAAAGCGCATCCATGCGCAAACTGACATTTCCTCTCAGCGAAAACATCATTCAAGTCAAAATGTGATTGCAAGATCAGTTTTCATATGATCCTGATGCAATCACTTCTGTTTTTAAAAGAAAGCGCATCCATGGGCAAACTGACATTTCCTCTCAGCGAAAACGTCAATTTAGTCAAAATGTAATTGCAAGATCAGTTGTCATGTAATCCTGATGCAATCACTTCTGTTTTGGAAAGAAAGCGCATCCATGCCCAAACTGACATTTCCTCATTCCGCAAACGTCAATTTAGTCAAAATGTAATTGTAGGATCAGTTTTCATGTAATCCTGATGCAATCACTTGTGTTTTGGAAAGAAAGCGCATCCATGCCCAAACTGACATTTCCTCATTCCGCAAACGTCAATTTAGTCAAAATGTAATTGTAGGATCAGTTTTCATGTAATCCTGATGCAATCACTTCTGTTTAGGAAAGAAAGCGCATCCATGCCCAAACTGACATTTCCTCATTGCGCAAACGTCAATTTAGTCAAAATGTAATTGTAGGATCAGTTTTCATGTAATCCTGATGCAATCACTTGTGTTTAGGAAAAGAAAGCGCATCCATGCCCAAACTGACATTTCCTCATTGCGCAAACGTCAATTTAGTCAAAATCTGATTGCAAGATCAGTTTTCATATGATCCTCATGCAATCACTTCTGTTTTGGAAAGAAAGCGCATCCATGCCCAAACTGACATTTCGTCACTACGCAAACGTCAATTTAGTCAAAATGTAATTGCAAGATCAGTGTTCATGTAATCCTGATGCAATCACTTCTGTTTTGGAAAGAAAGTGCATCCATGCCCAAACTGACATTTCCTCTTAGGGAAAAAGTCAATTTAGTCAAAATGTGAGTTCTACATTAGTTTTCATAGAGTCCGTATGCGAACACTTCTGTTTTTTAAAAAAAAGGGGATCCATGCCCCAATTGACATTTCCTCTCAGCGAAAACGTCATTCAAGTCAAAATGTGATTGCAAGATCAGTTTTCATGTAATCCTGATGCAATCACTTCTGTTTTGGAAAGAAAGCGCATCCATGCGCAAACTGACATTTCCTCATTCCGCAAACGTCAATTTAGTCAAAATGTGATTGCAAGATCAGTTTTCATATGATCCTGATGCAATCACTTCTGTTTTTAAAAGAAAACGCATCCATGCCCAAACTGACATTTCCTCTCAGCGAAAACATCATTCAAGTCAAAATGTGATTGCAAGATCAGTTTTCATATGATCCTGATGCAATCACTTCTGTTTTGGAAAGAAAGCGCATCCATGCCCAAACTGACATTTCGTCACTACGCAAACGTCAATTTAGTCAAAATGTAATTGCAAGATCAGTTTTCATATGATCCTGATGCAATCACTTCTGTTTTGGAAAGAAAGCGCATCCATGCCCAAACTGACATTTCGTCACTACGCAAACGTCAATTTAGTCAAAATGTAATTGCAAGATCAGTTTTCATATGATCCTGATGCAATCACTTCTGTTTTGGAAAGAAAGCGCATCCATGCCCAAACTGACATTTCGTCACTACGCAAACGTCAATTTAGTCAAAATGTAATTGCAAGATCAGTGTTCATGTAATCCTGATGCAATCACTTCTGTTTTGGAAAGAAAGTGCATCAATGCCCAAACTGACATTTCCTCTTAGGGAAAAAGTCAATTTAGTCAAAATGTGAGTTCTACATTAGTTTTCATAGAGTCCGTATGCGAACACTTCTGTTTTTTAAAAAAAAGGGCATCCATGCCCAAACTGACATTTCCTCATTGTGCAAACGTCAATTTAGTCAAAATCTGATTGCAAGGTCAGTTTTCATATGATCCTCATGCAATCACTTCTGTTTTGGAAAGAAAGCGCATCCATGCCCAAACTGACATTTCCTCTCAGTGATAACGTCATTCAAGTCAAAATCTGATTGCAAGATCAGTTTTCATATGATCCTGATGCAATCACTTCTGTTTTGGAAAGAAAGCGCATCCATGCGCAAACTGACATCTCTCAGCGAAAACATTCAAGTCAAAATGTGATTGCAAGATCAGTTTTCATATGATCCAGATGCAATGACTTCTGTTTTGGAAAGAAAGTGCATCCATGCCCAAACTGACATTTCGTCACTACGCAAACGTCAATTTAGTCAAAATGTAATTGTAGGATCAGTTTTCATGTAATCCCGATGCAATCACTTCTATTTAGGAAAGAAAGCGCATCCATGCCCAAACTGACATTTCCTCATTGCGCAAACGTCAATTTAGTCAAAATGCGATTGCAAGATCAGTTTTCATATGATCCTGATGCAATCACTTCTGTTTTGGAAAGAAAGCGCATCCATGCGCAAACTGACATTTCCTCTCAGCGAAAACATCATTCAAGTCAAAATGTGATTGCAAGATCAGTTTTCATATGATCCTGATGCAATCACTTCTGTTTTTAAAAGAAAGCGCATCCATGGGCAAACTGACATTTCATCTCAGCGAAAACGTCAATTTAGTGAAAATGTAATTGCAAGATCAGTTTTCATGTAATCCTGATGCAATCAGTTCTGTTTTGGAAAGAAAGCGCATCCATGCCCAAACTGACATTTCCTCATTCCGCAAACGTCAATTTAGTCAAAATGTAATTGTAGGATTAGTTTTCATGTAATCCCGATGCAATCACTTCTGTTTAGGAAAGAAAGCGCATCCATGCCCAAACTGACATTTCCTCATTGCACAAACGTCAATTTAGTCAAAATGTAATTGCAAGATCAGTTTTCTTGTAATCCTGATGCAATCACTTCTGTTTTGGAAAGAAAGCGCATCCATGCCCAAACTGATATTTCCTCATTCCGCAAACGTCAATTTAGTCAAAATGTAATTGTAGGATCAGTTTTCATGTAATCCTGATGCAATCACTTCTGTTTAGGAAAAGAAAGCGCATCCATGCCCAAACTGACATTTCCTCATTGCGCAAACGTCAATTTAGTCAAAATCTGATTGCAAGATCAGTTTTCATATGATCCTCATGCAATCACTTCTGTTTTGGAAAGAAAGCGCATCCATGCCCAAACTGACATTTCCCCTCAGTGATAACGTCATTCAAGTCAAAATGTGATTGCAAGATCAGTTTTCATATGATCCTGATGCAATCACTTCTGTTTTGGAAAGAAAGCGCATCCATGCGCAAACTGACATCTCTCAGCGAAAACATTCAAGTCAAAATGTAATTGCAAGATCAGTGTTCATGTAATCCTGATGCAATCACTTCTGTTTTGGAAAGAAAGCGCATCCTTGCCCAAACTGACATTTCCTCATTCCGCAAACGTCAATTTAGTCAAAATGTGATTGCAAGATCAGTTTTCATGTAATCCTGATGCAATCAGTTCTGTTTCGGAAAGAAAGTGCATCCATGCCCAAACTGACATTTCCTCTCAGCGAAAACGTCATTCAAGTCAAAATGTGATTGCAAGATCAGTTTTCATATGATCCTGATGCAATCACTTCTGTTTTGGAAAGAAAGCGCATCCATGCCCAAACTGACATTTCCTCATTGCGCAAACGTCAATTTAGTCAAATTGTAATTGCAAGATCAGTTTTCATGTAATCCTGATGCAATCACTTCTGTTTTGGAAAGAAAGCGTATCCATGCCCAAACTGACATTTCCTCATTCCGCAAACGTCAATTTAGTCGAAATGTAATTGTAGGATCAGTTTTCATGTAATCCTGATGCAATCACTTCTGTTTAGGAAAAGAAAGCGCATCCATGCCCAAACTGACATTTCCTCATTGCGCAAACGTCAATTTAGTCAAAATGTGATTGCAAGATCAGTTTTCATAGGATCCTGATGCAATCACTTCTGTTTTTAAAAGAAAGCGCATCCATGCCCAAACTGACATTTCCTCTCAGCGAAAACGTCATTCAAGTCAAAATGTGATTGCAAGATCAGTTTTCATATGATCCTGATGCAATCACTTCTGTTTTTAAAAGAAAGCGCATCCATGCCCAAACTGACATTTCCTCTCAGCGAAAACGTCATTCAAGTCAAAATGTGATTGCAAGATCAGTTTTCATATGATCCTGATGCAATCACTTCTGTTTCTGAAAGAAAGCGCATCCATGCCCAAACTGACATTTCCTCATTGCGCAAACGTCAATTTAGTCAAAATGTAATTTCAAGATCAGTGTTCATGTAATCCTGATGCAATCACTTCTGTTTTGGAAAGAAAGCGCATCCATGCCCAAACTGACATTTCCTCATTGCGCAAACGTCAATTTAGTCAAAATGTGATTGCAAGATCAGTTTTCATATGATCCTGATGCAATGACTTCTGTTTTGGAAAGAAAGTGCATCCATGCCCAAACTGACATTTCGTCATTGCGCAAACGTCAATTTAGTCAAAATGTAATTGCAAGATCAGTTTTCTTATGATCCTCATGCAATCAATTCTGTTGTGGAAAGAAAGCGCATCCATGTCCAAACTGACATTTCCTCTTAGCAAAAACGTCAATTTAGTCAAAATGTGATTGCAAGATCAGTTTTCATATGATCCTGATGCAATCACTTCTGTTTTTTAAAAGAAAGCGCATCCATGCCCAAACTGACATTTTCTCATTGCGCAAACGTCAATTTAGTCAAAATGTGATTGCAAGATCAGTTTTCATATGATCCTCATGCAATCACTTCTGTTTTGGAAAGAAAGCGCATCCATGCTTAAACTGATATTTCCTCTCAGCGAAAACGTCATTCAAGTCAAAATGTGATTGCAAGATCAGTTTTCATATGATCCTGATGCAATCACTTCTGTTTTGGAAAGAAAGCGCATCCATGCCCAAACTGACATTTCCTCATTGCGCAAACGTCAATTTAGTCAAAATGTGATTGCAAGATCAGTTTTCATAGGATCCTGATGCAATCACTTCTGTTTTTAAAAGAAAGCGCATCCATGCCCAAACTGACATTTCCTCTCAGCGAAAACGTCATTCAAGTCAAAATGTGATTGCAAGATCAGTTTTCATATGATCCTGATGCAATCACTTCTGTTTTTAAAAGAAAGCGCATCCATGCCCAAACTGACATTTCCTCTCAGCGAAAACGTCATTCAAGTCAAAATGTGATTGCAAGATCAGTTTTCATATGATCCTGATGCAATCACTTCTGTTTCTGAAAGAAAGCGCATCCATGCCCAAACTGACATTTCCTCATTGCGCAAACGTCAATTTAGTCAAAATGTAATTTCAAGATCAGTGTTCATGTAATCCTGATGCAATCACTTCTGTTTTGGAAAGAAAGCGCATCCATGCCCAAACTGACATTTCCTCATTGCGCAAACGTCAATTTAGTCAAAATGTGATTGCAAGATCAGTTTTCATATGATCCTGATGCAATGACTTCTGTTTTGGAAAGAAAGTGCATCCATGCCCAAACTGACATTTCGTCATTGCGCAAACGTCAATTTAGTCAAAATGTAATTGCAAGATCAGTTTTCTTATGATCCTCATGCAATCAATTCTGTTGTGGAAAGAAAGCGCATCCATGTCCAAACTGACATTTCCTCTTAGCAAAAACGTCAATTTAGTCAAAATGTGATTGCAAGATCAGTTTTCATATGATCCTGATGCAATCACTTCTGTTTTTTAAAAGAAAGCGCATCCATGCCCAAACTGACATTTTCTCATTGCGCAAACGTCAATTTAGTCAAAATGTGATTGCAAGATCAGTTTTCATATGATCCTCATGCAATCACTTCTGTTTTGGAAAGAAAGCGCATCCATGCTTAAACTGATATTTCCTCTCAGCGAAAACGTCATTCAAGTCAAAATGTGATTGCAAGATCAGTTTTCATATGATCCTGATGCAATCACTTCTGTTTTGGAAAGAAAGCGCATCCATGCCCAAACTGACATTTCCTCATTGCGCAAACGTCAATTTAGTCAAAATGTGATTGCAAGATCAGTTTTCATAGGATCCTGATGCAATCACTTCTGTTTTTAAAAGAAAGCGCATCCATGCCCAAACTGACATTTCCTCTCAGCGAAAACGTCATTCAAGTCAAAATGTGATTGCAAGATCAGTTTTCATATGATCCTGATGCAATCACTTCTGTTTTTAAAAGAAAGCGCATCCATGCCCAAACTGACATTTCCTCTCAGCGAAAACGTCATTCAAGTCAAAATGTGATTGCAAGATCAGTTTTCATATGATCCTGATGCAATCACTTCTGTTTCTGAAAGAAAGCGCATCCATGCCCAAACTGACATTTCCTCATTGCGCAAACGTCAATTTAGTCAAAATGTAATTTCAAGATCAGTGTTCATGTAATCCTGATGCAATCACTTCTGTTTTGGAAAGAAAGCGCATCCATGCCCAAACTGACATTTCCTCATTGCGCAAACGTCAATTTAGTCAAAATGTGATTGCAAGATCAGTTTTCATATGATCCTGATGCAATGACTTCTGTTTTGGAAAGAAAGTGCATCCATGCCCAAACTGACATTTCGTCATTGCGCAAACGTCAATTTAGTCAAAATGTAATTGCAAGATCAGTTTTCTTATGATCCTCATGCAATCAATTCTGTTGTGGAAAGAAAGCGCATCCATGTCCAAACTGACATTTCCTCTTAGCAAAAACGTCAATTTAGTCAAAATGTGATTGCAAGATCAGTTTTCATATGATCCTGATGCAATCACTTCTGTTTTTTAAAAGAAAGCGCATCCATGCCCAAACTGACATTTTCTCATTACGCAAACGTCAATTTAGTCAAAATGTGATTGCAAGATCAGTTTTCATATGATCCTCATGCAATCACTTCTGTTTTGGAAAGAAAGCGCATCCATGCTTAAACTGATATTTCCTCTCAGCGAAAACGTCATTCAAGTCAAAATGTGATTGCAAGATCAGTTTTCATATGATCCTGATGCAATCACTTCTGTTTTGGAAAGAAAGCGCATCCATGCCCAAACTGACATTTCCTCATTGCGCAAACGTCAATTTAGTCAAAATGTGATTGCAAGATCAGTTTTCATAGGATCCTGATGCAATCACTTCTGTTTTTAAAAGAAAGCGCATCCATGCCCAAACTGACATTTCCTCTCAGCGAAAACGTCATTCAAGTCAAAATGTGATTGCAAGATCAGTTTTCATATGATCCTGATGCAATCACTTCTGTTTTTAAAAGAAAGCGCATCCATGCCCAAACTGACATTTCCTCTCAGCGAAAACGTCATTCAAGTCAAAATGTGATTGCAAGATCAGTTTTCATATGATCCTGATGCAATCACTTCTGTTTCTGAAAGAAAGCGCATCCATGCCCAAACTGACATTTCCTCATTGCGCAAACGTCAATTTAGTCAAAATGTAATTTCAAGATCAGTGTTCATGTAATCCTGATGCAATCACTTCTGTTTTGGAAAGAAAGCGCATCCATGCCCAAACTGACATTTCCTCATTGCGCGAACGTCAATTTAGTCAAAATGTGATTGCAAGATCAGTTTTCATATGATCCTGATGCAATGACTTCTGTTTTGGAAAGAAAGTGCATCCATGCCCAAACTGACATTTCTTCATTGCGCGAACGTCAATTTAGTCAAAATGTAATTGCAAGATCAGTTTTCTTATGATCCTCATGCAATCAATTCTGTTGTGGAAAGAAAGCGCATCCATGTCCAAACTGACATTTCCTCTTAGCAAAAACGTCAATTTAGTCAAAATGTGATTGCAAGATCAGTTTTCATATGATCCTGATGCAATCACTTCTGTTTTTTAAAAGAAAGCGCATCCATGCCCAAACTGACATTTCCTCATTGCGCAAACGTCAATTTAGTCAAAATGTGATTGCAAGATCAGTTTTCATATGATCCTCATGCAATCACTTCTGTTTTGGAAAGAAAGCGCATCCATGCTTAAACTGATATTTCCTCTCAGCGAAAACGCCATTCAAGTCAAAATGTAATTGCAAGATCAGTTTTCATGTGATCCTGATGCAATCACTTCTGTTTTGGAAAGAAAGCGCATCCATGCCCAAACTGACATTTCCTCATTGCGCAAATGTCAATTTAGTCAAAATGTGATTGCAACATTAGTCTTCATATGATTCTTATGCGAACACTTCTGTTTTGAAAAAAATGTGTCTCCTGACCAAAAGTGATGGTTTCCCCACGAGAAGACGTCAAAAACGTCATAATGTGACCGCAGCATGAGTTTTCAGATGCTCCTGTTGCATTGACCTCTGTTTTGAGAAACTTGTGTCTCCTGACCAAAAGTGTTGGTTTCCCCACGAGAAGACGTCAAAAACGTCATAATGTGACCGCAGAATGAGTTGTCAGATGCTCCTGTTGCATTCACCTCTGTTTTGAGAAACTTGTGTCTCCTGACCAAAAGTGATGGTTTCCCCACGAGAAGACGTCAAAAACATCGTAATGTGACCGCAGCATGAGTTTTCAGATGATCATGTTGCATTTACCTCTGTTTTGAGAAACTTGTATCTCCTGACCAAAAGTGATGGTTTCCCCACGAGAAGACGTCAAAAACGTCATAATGTGACCGCAGAATGAGTTTTCAGATGCTCCTGTTGCATTCACCTCTGTTTTGAGAAACTTGTGTCTCCTGACCAAAAGTGATGGTTTCCCCACGAGAAGACGTCAAAAACATCATAATGTGACCGTAGCATGAGTTTTCAGATGATCATGTTGCATTCACCTCTGTTTTGACAAACATGTGTTTCCTGACCAAAAGTGATGGTTTCCCCACGAGAAGACGTCAAAAACGTCATAATGTGACCGCAGCATGAGTTTTCAGATGATCATGTTGCATTCACCTCTGTTTTGAGAAAAATGTGTCTCCTGACCAAAAGTGATGGTTTCCCCACGAGAAGACGTCAAAAACGTCATAATGTGACTGCAGCATGAGTTTTCAGATGATCATGTTGCATTCACCTCTGTTTTGAGAAAAATGTGTCTCCTGACCAAAAGTGATGGTTTCCCCACGAGCAGACGTCAAAAACGTCATAATGTGACCGCAGCATGAGTTTTCAGATGCTAATGTTGCCTTCACCTCTGTTTTGAGAAACTTGTGTCTCCTGACCAAAAGTGATGGTTTCCCCACGAGAAGACGTCAAAAACGTCATAATGTGACCGAAGCATGAGTTTTCAGATGCTCCTGTTGCATTCACCTCTGTTTTGAGAAAAATGTGTCTCCTGACCAAAAGTGATGGTTTCCCCACGAGAAGACGTCAAAAACATCATAATGTGACCGTAGCATGAGTTTTCAGATGATCATGTTGCATTCACCTCTGTTTTGACAAACATGTGTCTCCTGACCAAAAGTGATGGTTTCCCCACGAGAAGACGTCAAAAACGTCATAATGTGACCGCAGCATGAGTTTTCAGATGCTAATGTTGCCTTCACCTCTGTTTTGAGAAACTTGTGTCTCCTGACCAAAAGTGATGGTTTCCCCACGAGAAGACGTCAAAAACGTCATAATGTGACCGAAGCATGAGTTTTCAGATGCTCCTGTTGCATTCACCTCTGTTTTGAGAAACTTGGGTCTCCTGACCAAAAGTGATGGTTTCCCCACGAGCAGACGTCAAAAACGTCATAATGTGACCGCAGCATGAGTTTTCAGATGCTCCTGTTGCATTCACCTCTGTTTTGAGAAACTTGTGTCTCCTGACCAAAAGTGATGGTTTCCCCACGAGAAGACGTCAAAAACGTCATAATGTGACCGCAGCATGAGTTTTCAGATGCTCCTGTTGCATTCACCTCTGTTTTGAGAAACTTGTGTCTCCTGACCAAAAGTGATGGTTTCCCCACGAGAAGACGTCAAAAACATCATAATGTGACCGCAGCATGAGTTTTCAGATGATCATGTTGCATTCACCTCTGTTTTGAGAAAAATGTGTCTCCTGACCAAAAGTGATGGTTTCCCCACGAGCAGACGTCAAAAACGTCATAATGTGACCGCAGCATGAGTTTTCAGATGCTCCTGTTGCATTCACCTCTGTTTTGAGAAACTTGTGTCGCCTGACCAAAAGTGATGGTTTCCCCACGAGAAGACGTCAAAAACGTCATAATGTGACCGCAGCATGAGTTTTCAGATGCTCCTGTTGCATTCACCTCTGTTTTGAGAAACTTGTGTCTCCTGACCAAAAGTGATGGTTTCCCCACGAGAAGACGTCAAAAACATCATAATGTGACCGCAGCATGAGTTTTCAGATGATCATGTTGCATTGACCTCTGTTTTGAGAAAAGTGTGTCTCCTGACCAAAAGTGATGGTTTCCCCACGAGCAGACGTCAAAAACGTCATAATGTGACCGCAGCATGAGTTTTCAGATGCTAATGTTGCCTTCACCTCTGTTTTGAGAAACTTGTGTCTCCTGACCAAAAGTGATGGTTTCCCCACGAGAAGACGTCAAAAACGTCATAATGTGACCGCAGCATGAGTTTTCAGATGCTCCTGTTGCATTCACCTCTGTTTTGAGAAACTTGTGTCTCCTGACCAAAAGTGATGGTTTCCCCACGAGAAGACGTCAAAAACATCATAATGTGACCACAGCATGAGTTTTCAGATGATCATGTTGCATTCACCTCTGTTTTGAGAAAAATGTGTCTCCTGACCAAAAGTGATGGTTTCCCCACGAGAAGACGTCAAAAACATCGTAATGTGACCGCAGCATGAGTTTTCAGATGCTCCTGTTGCATTCACCTCTGTTTTGAGAAAAATGTGTCTCCTGACCAAAAGTGATGGTTTCCCCACGAGAAGACGTCAAAAACATCATAATGTGACCGCAGCATGAGTTTTCAGATGCTCCTGTTGCATTCACCTCTGTTTTGAGAAACTTGTGTCTCCTGACCAAAAGTGATGGTTTCCCCACGAGAAGACGTCAAAAACGTCATAATGTGACCGCAGCATGAGTTTTCAGATGATCATGTTGCATTCACCTCTGTTTTGAGAAAAATGTGTCTCCTGACCAAAAGTGATGGTTTCCCCACGAGCAGACGTCAAAAACGTCATAATGTGACCGCAGCATGAGTTTTCAGAGCTCCTGTTGCATTCACCTCTGTTTTGAGAAACTTGTGTCTCCTGACCAAAAGTGATGGTTTCCCCACGAGAAGACGTCAAAAACATCATAATGTGACCGCAGCATGAGTTTTCAGATGCTCCTGTTGCATTCACCTCTGTTTTGAGAAACTTGTGTCTCCTGACCAAAAGTGATGGTTTCCCCACGAGAAGACGTCAAAAACGTCATAATGTGACCGCAGCATGAGTTTTCAGATGATCATGTTGCATTCACCTCTGTTTTGAGAAAAATGTGTCTCCTGACCAAAAGTGATGGTTTCCCCACGAGAAGACGTCAAAAACGTCATAATGTGACTGCAGCATGAGTTTTCAGATGATCATGTTGCATTCACCTCTGTTTTGAGAAAAATGTGTCTCCTGACCAAAAGTGATGGTTTCCCCACGAGCAGACGTCAAAAACGTCATAATGTGACCGCAGCATGAGTTTTCAGATGCTAATGTTGCCTTCACCTCTGTTTTGAGAAACTTGTGTCTCCTGACCAAAAGTGATGGTTTCCCCACGAGAAGACGTCAAAATCGTCATAATGTGACTGAAGCATGAGTTTTCAGATGCTCCTGTTGCATTCACCTCTGTTTTGAGAAACTTGTGTCTCCTGACCAAAAGTGATGGTTTCCCCACGAGAAGACGTCAAAAACATCATAATGTGACCGCAGCATGAGTTTTCAGATGATCATGTTGCATTCACCTCTGTTTTGAGAAAAGTGTGTCTCCTGACCAAAAGTGATGGTTTCCCCACGAGCAGACGTCAAAAACGTCATAATGTGACCGCAGCATGAGTTTTCAGATGCTAATGTTGCCTTCACCTCTGTTTTGAGAAACTTGTGTCTCCTGACCAAAAGTGATGGTTTCCCCACGAGAAGACGTCAAAAACGTCATAATGTGACCGAAGCATGAGTTTTCAGATGCTCCTGTTGCATTCACCTCTGTTTTGAGAAACTTGTGTCTCCTGACCAAAAGTGATGGTTTCCCCACGAGAAGACGTCAAAAACATCATAATGTGACCGCAACATGAGTTTTCAGATGATCATGTTGCATTCACCTCTGTTTTGACAAACATGTGTCTCCTGACCAAAAGTGATGGTTTCCCCACGAGAAGACGTCAAAAACATCATAATGTGACCGCAGCATGAGTTTTCAGATGATCATGTTGCATTCACCTCTGTTTTGAGAAAAATGTGTCTCCTGACCAAAAGTGATGGTTTCCCCACGAGAAGACGTCAAAAACATCGTAATGTGACCGCAGCATGAGTTTTCAGATGCTCCTGTTGCATTCACCTCTGTTTTGAGAAAAATGTGTCTCCTGACCAAAAGTGATGGTTTCCCCACGAGAAGACGTCAAAAACATCATAATGTGACCGCAGCATGAGTTTTCAGATGCTCCTGTTGCATTCACCTCTGTTTTGAGAAACTTGTGTCTCCTGACCAAAAGTGATGGTTTCCCCACGAGAAGACGTCAAAAACGTCATAATGTGACCGCAGCATGAGTTTTCAGATGATCATGTTGCATTCACCTCTGTTTTGAGAAAAATGGGTCTCCTGACCAAAAGTGATGGTTTCCCCACGAGCAGACGTCAAAAACGTCATAATGTGACCGCAGCATGAGTTTTCAGAGCTCCTGTTGCATTCACCTCTGTTTTGAGAAACTTGTGTCTCCTGACCAAAAGTGATGGTTTCCCCACGAGAAGACGTCAAAAACATCATAATGTGACCGCAGCATGAGTTTTCAGATGCTCCTGTTGCATTCACCTCTGTTTTGAGAAACTTGTGTCTCCTGACCAAAAGTGATGGTTTCCCCACGAGAAGACGTCAAAAACGTCATAATGTGACCGCAGCATGAGTTTTCAGATGATCATGTTGCATTCACCTCTGTTTTGAGAAAAATGTGTCTCCTGACCAAAAGTGATGGTTTCCCCACGAGAAGACGTCAAAAACGTCATAATGTGACTGCAGCATGAGTTTTCAGATGATCATGTTGCATTCACCTCTGTTTTGAGAAAAATGTGTCTCCTGACCAAAAGTGATGGTTTCCCCACGAGCAGACGTCAAAAACGTCATAATGTGACCGCAGCATGAGTTTTCAGATGCTAATGTTGCCTTCACCTCTGTTTTGAGAAACTTGTGTCTCCTGACCAAAAGTGATGGTTTCCCCACGAGAAGACGTCAAAATCGTCATAATGTGACTGAAGCATGAGTTTTCAGATGCTCCTGTTGCATTCACCTCTGTTTTGAGAAAAATGTGTCTCCTGACCAAAAGTGATGGTTTCCCCACGAGAAGACGTCAAAAACATCATAATGTGACCGTAGCATGAGTTTTCAGATGATCATGTTGCATTCACCTCTGTTTTGACAAACATGTGTCTCCTGACCAAAAGTGATGGTTTCCCCACGAGAAGACGTCAAAAACGTCATAATGTGACCGCAGCATGAGTTTTCAGATGCTAATGTTGCCTTCACCTCTGTTTTGAGAAACTTGTGTCTCCTGACCAAAAGTGATGGTTTCCCCACGAGCAGACGTCAAAAACGTCATAATGTGACCGCAGCATGAGTTTTCAGATGCTAATGTTGCATTCACCTCTGTTTTGAGAAAAATGTGTCTCCTGACCAAAAGTGATGGTTTCCCCACGAGCAGACGTCAAAAACGTCATAATGTGACCGCAGCATGAGTTTTCAGATGCTCCTGTTGCATTCACCTCTGTTTTGAGAAACTTGTGTCTCCTGACCAAAAGTGATGGTTTCCCCACGAGAAGACGTCAAAAACGTCATAATGTGACCGCAGCATGAGTTTTCAGATGCTCCTGTTGCATTCACCTCTGTTTTGAGAAACTTGTGTCTCCTGACCAAAAGTGATGGTTTCCCCACGAGAAGACGTCAAAAACATCATAATGTGACCGCAGCATGAGTTTTCAGATGATCATGTTGCATTCACCTCTGTTTTGAGAAAAATGTGTCTCCTGACCAAAAGTGATGGTTTCCCCACGAGCAGACGTCAAAAACGTCATAATGTGACCGCAGCATGAGTTTTCAGATGCTCCTGTTGCATTCACCTCTGTTTTGAGAAACTTGTGTCGCCTGACCAAAAGTGATGGTTTCCCCACGAGAAGACGTCAAAAACGTCATAATGTGACCGCAGCATGAGTTTTCAGATGCTCCTGTTGCATTCACCTCTGTTTTGAGAAACTTGTGTCTCCTGACCAAAAGTGATGGTTTCCCCACGAGAAGACGTCAAAAACATCATAATGTGACCGCAGCATGAGTTTTCAGATGATCATGTTGCATTCACCTCTGTTTTGAGAAACTTGTGTCTCCTGACCAAAAGTGATGGTTTCCCCACGAGCAGACGTCAAAAACGTCATAATGTGACCGCAGCATGAGTTTTCAGATGCTAATGTTGCCTTCACCTCTGTTTTGAGAAACTTGTGTCGCCTGACCAAAAGTGATGGTTTCCCCACGAGAAGACGTCAAAAACGTCATAATGTGACCGCAGCATGAGTTTTCAGATGCTCCTGTTGCATTCACCTCTGTTTTGAGAAACTTGTGTCTCCTGACCAAAAAGTGATGGTTTCCCCACGAGAAGACGTCAAAAACATCATAATGTGACCGCAACATGAGTTTTCAGATGATCATGTTGCATTCACCTCTGTTTTGACAAACATGTGTCTCCTGACCCAAAAGTGATGGGTTTCCCCACGAGAAGA